>NC_056748.1:1082530647-1082663147 GCF_019279795.1 Protopterus annectens
ATCCCTTCTAAAATTGTTCCCCAAGTGAAGTCCAACGTGTCTGTGGAGACTGACTGTTTTGGAGCATGAAAGAGAAGGGAGACCTGGGTTTAAAGAAATTTGCTGTCTTCAAGTGATTTCTCAACCGACAATCCCCAACACTGGGATTTGAAAAGGCAAAGGATATTGGTGCTGGGAACAAAAAGACTTTACCTTTCAATGCATCTCTTTCATGTGGACTCTAACCAGGGCTATCTTAAGAATCATAGATGCCATTCAACTCATAATCTCGAGGTATTCCTTTGCAGTGAGTGAAGTCCTAGTAGTTAATTTAACTGTTGAGGCTGCCCACTAAAGTGTGCTAGCCTGTGTAACTGATTTATTACTGTTTCCTGCATTTCTGTGTACTTTCTATCTCAAAAACAAAAAAAAAAACAAAAAAAATCATTATTTTCCCGCCTCTCCTCGACTAGTTTAGACCAGTATACAGGCTTTGCTGTATTCTGGGTTGTGGTGTAGTTCCTGTGGTGTCCATTGCCTTACTTGGATAGAAGGAAGTTTCTTTGCTAACCAGTGGGAGCCTTGAGCAGCCTATCTGTCCCTGAAGGAGTGACCTCAGCACAAGAGCTTGTAGTAATTGGTTGTTTTGGACCATTTCTAGCTCTTTTGAAGTTCCCTGTTTAAAATCCGCCTCTGAGTGTTTTTTTCTGGCTATACTACTCAGCAACAGCTCCTCGTGGTCCTGCAGAGTGGTCCTAGCAGCAGAGAACTGAGAAAAGCAACTACTTTCCTGATTTAAGTATTTTTTGCTGTTTTTTACCTGAAATACCTTCTCTTGCTTACCTTGAACAAGCTTAAACTGTTTGTTGCATTATATATTATCTGCACTTAAAGTTTCATTTAGTCGAAAATTGGTCGAAAGTTGTTTGTTTGTTAATTTCACTGTTGAGGTTGCCCACTAAAGTGTGCTAGCCTGTGTAACTGATTTATTACTGTTTCCTGCATTTTTCCTGCATTTCTGTGTGCTTTCTATCTCAAAAACAAAAACAAAAAAATCCTTGTTTTCCCACCTCTCCTCGACTAGTTTAGACCAGTATACAGGCTCTGCTGTATTCTGGGCTGTGGTGTAGTTCCTGTGGTGTCCATTGCCTTACTTGGATAGAAGGAAGTTTCTTTGCTCACCAGTGGGACTGGGGAGCCTTGAGCAGCCTATCTGTCCCTGAAGGAGTGACCTCAGCACAAGAGCTTGTAGTAATTGGTTGTTTTGGACCATTTCTAGCTCTTTTGAAGTTCCCTGTTTAAAATCCGCGTTTGCACGGCTTTGCTTGCTTTGATAGCATAGCGCCGGTTAAACTTTTTCTGGCTTCGCCAAGTCTGCTCTTCAAATTTTCCCTTAAGAAAGCTCTACTCTTATAATAATCTAGTCTAATCGCTTTATTATAAGCCTAGCACTTGTTCTCAAAACCTCTCTTCTAAGTAAGCACTCACTAACTAAAGTAAGCACTACATCCACCTACCTTCCCTGTAAGTACCCACTTCCCTTAAAGTCACAGCACTCCCTTATAATATTCTAGCATGTCGAGTGGTAGACTGCTGGCATCCTCTCCGGTTCAGCTGGTTAATCTAGGAATCTTGAGACAATGCTACAATTGTCTCATGTACACAGACAACCCTCTCCTCCTCCCAACAAACACAAATACATATGAGAGATGCAGCTATATAGCCAAACTGGAGGCTGAACTCTCTCAACTCAGGACTGGCAAGACCAGACAGGAGGAGAAGGTAACCACACACACACCAAACCCAGTCCCACATAGACCTACCACAACTGCAAACCAAACACATAAAAACACAAAGACATACTCGGAGGCACTAACAAAAAACTTAGCAAAACAACAAAGGCTCCCAAAGCAGACACCCAAAAATCCACCACCTCAAAACATAACACATGCATCACATACTTCAATAAATCAGTGTGTCAAACAATCACAGCCCTTAAGGCCAAACACCATGCCTGATACACTAGTAATAGGTGACTCTATAGTCAGACACACTGACGTTCCGCTTACCAGGCTGAACAAGGAGAGGGTAACGGTGAGCTGCTTATCGGGAGCTAGGATCCGCCATATAACACACGCACTCAGGTCACTCCAAAGCAAGTACAAATATGACTCCATCATTGTCCATGCCAGCGTGAATGACCAGAGACGTACCTCCCTGGACTACATAAAGAGAGACATAGAGGAGCTCTCTGATTATGTAGCCCAGGCTGGTATGACCCTGACCCTGAGCAGCATCTTGCCCTCACCAAGAATGATGCCACAATACAAAGACAAGATGACCAGCTTTAAAAATTGGCTCAAATACTGTTGTCATTCTAGGGGGATCCAATGTCTGTCTGCTTGGGATGACATGCTGGACAAGCCATGCTGCTTCGCAAGGGACAGCTTGCATCTGTCACCACTGGGCTTCCGGATATTGGCTAAGGCTCTTGCCTCCCCCATAGTGCCTTTTTTAGGCAAGGCTCAAAAGACAAACCCACCTCCTTAGAAAACAAAAATGGAAAAAAATTAAGGGTAATGCTGCTCAACGCCAGAAGTCTAAATCTCAAGATGCAGGCTCTCGAAGCACTCCTCAGTATGGAGGACATCGATGTCTGTGCAGTAACTGAAACCTGGTTCAAGGCTCCTGAGAGCACCCCAGCGCTACCAGGCTATACCTCGTATCATGCTTTTCGGCCCCAAAACTCGGGCCAAACCAAAAAGGGAGGGGGAGTGTCCATATTCATCAAGGACACCCACACCTCCAGGTTAGTGGCAACACATGAAGCATCAGAGACCATCCAGGTGCAACTAACCGTAGGCAAAACTGCTATACAACTGGTAGCATGTTACAGACCACCCTCCCAATCTCAAGAACCCCACTCAGCCTTCCTGAAGACATTGGAGGACATGAATGTCTCACCAAACACCATCATATTGGGAGACTTCAACTACCCTAACATAGACTGGGTGCATTATTCTAGCCCAAACACCCTAGCCCAAAGGTTCCTGGAATTCATAAATTCAAACGCAATAGAACAGCTAGTCACCTCTCCCACAAGGGGAGATAATATACTAGACCTGATCATCACAAACATGGGGACAAAGTGCTCCACACCGGAAGTATACCCTTCACTAGTGAGATCTGACCACAAACTAATCACCCTAGATATACATATCCCACCTCCACCCCAACACAAAAGACTACAGTGAAAAACGTCTCAAAAGCCAACTTTACACTTCTTTAAACTGAGATGGTATCCTTTAAGCCCACTGGGACAGTGGAAACCACATCCCACAATGCAGAATCCTTCACAAATGCTTTCTACGGACATCTCCAAGAATGCATGGATCATGCAATCCTAAAGAAAACCAAGACCCTCTCCACCAAGGGCAGGCGTCCTGTCTGGTGGACCCCAGCCATAAACAAATTGTATAACAAAAGAAGGAAGCTACTGCACGTCAGAGCAAAATCCCATAGAGAAGGCATCTCTGATCATCACTAGTAGAAAGCTACGTTCTCTCATAAAAACATCCAAGGCCAACTTTGAGAGAAAAATCGCTATGGACACTAAAGATAACCACAAGGCCTTCTTCAGCTAGGTTAGAAACCTAGGCGGAAACCCTCAGATATGTTCAGAGTTAGTTCACAATGACAAAAAACACACTGAACCCACAGATACTGCCAACATTCTGGCAGACAGGTTCAGTGCAAATTTCTCCCCTCCCTCACCC
Source organism: Protopterus annectens (assembly GCF_019279795.1). Classification (NCBI taxonomy): domain Eukaryota; kingdom Metazoa; phylum Chordata; order Ceratodontiformes; family Protopteridae; genus Protopterus; species Protopterus annectens. Next base: position 1,082,534,403 of record NC_056748.1, read on the forward strand.
CCAAAAGAAGAAATACTTATCCCAGCTGAATGTAACCTCCCTGTCATCTCAGATGTCCAGGTAAGAACCGCCCTCAGCAAAGCTAAAAACACAGCATCAATGGGACCTGAAGGTATCCCGGGTTGCGTGCTACGTGAACTCTAAGAGGAGTTAAACCCGCACATAAAAATGCTATTTAACCTTAGCCTTACTACAGGATATATACCTGAAAACTGGCGCACAGCAACAGTAGTCCCACTCCACAAAGGAGGCACCTCTACTGACCCTGGAAACTACCGCCCCCCATAAGCTTAACCAGCCTGGTCTACAAAGCTATGGAAAGAATCATTATGGAACTAATAGAGACATTGGGGACTTACAGACACTTGATCCCACCCAGTTCGGCTTTGTAAAAGGCAGACCTTGCCTTTTAAACCTGGTCGACTTTTTCGAAACAGTCACTAGAGCCATTGACGTGGACAAAGCAGTCCATACAGCCTACCTGGACTTGGCTAAAGCTTTCGACACAATACCCCACTCTGGCATCATAGACAAGCTCAACAGCTTAAATGTAAATCCATATGTCACAAGATGGGTGGCAAACTAGCTAAAGGATAGAACCCATAAAGTCAAAATCGCTGGAGCCATGTCAGACTCAAAGCCAGTGACAAGTGGTGTCCCACAGGGCTCTGTCCTGGGACCCCTCTTGTTCGGCATTTATTTCTCAGATGTGAAAGCAAACATGGGAGGGTTGTGGCTGACAAAGTTCGCAGATGATTGCAAACTAGGCGCCATAGTCGATACACCAGCTGACACATACATCATACAGAAAGGCCTCACAGAAACGGACAACTGGTGCCGGAGTCATGGCCTTAAACTAAATGCCAAAAAATGTATAGTCATCCCCTTTGGGAAAAACAAAGTGCCCACAAGTTATCACATAGGCGGTAACCCACTTAGTATGGAAAAAGTTATCGGAGACCTGGGGACCCAAGTCGATAGTGACCTCTTATTTGACACCCACGTTGCCAAAGTGGTTAGAAAGACTTTCTACCTTGCCCACCTTATCATGAAGGGATTCACATCCAGATCAAAGGAGGTCATTGCACCCCTGTACTCCTCCCCTATCAGACCCATGATTGAGTACAATGCCCCATTTGGTATGTACCTCACCCGGCACTTGCAACAGCTAGAGATCCCAAAAGTACCTCACCAAGAGGATCAAGGGTCTCCAACATATGTCATATGCTGCCAGACTAAAGAAACTCCAACTCTATTCAGTAGCATACCGCCTACTCAGAGGTGATCTGTGCCTGACTTACAAGGCCATGTCCAATCAGGAATTAATGGACATGCTCCACCTCAAAAAATCCAAATCCATCAGAACCACGAGAGCTAAAGATTTGAACCTCAGCACAAATATGAATAGGACACGCTGGAGGGACAGATTCATAACTCAGAGGATTCCCATACTCTGGAACAGAATCCCAGTTCATATTAGGCAGAGCCCCTCACTGACTCTCTTCAAGAGAAATCTTGACGAGTGGATGGGAGATCGTAGGTTTACCCCAGGGGTCATCTCTGTGTCACTACTAGACAGAGGCACAGTAAACTAATTCTATTATGTAAGGGGGTCTTCACTGTGTCACTACTAGTCAGAGGCACAGCATTCTAAATCTATTCTGTACACTTTTGTACCATTACATGGGGTGGCGAAAACCACATCACTATGGCTAGGCTTATAAATGCCCCAGGGCAGATAGCCTAGTACCAAACTATGAAACTAAGAAAACCTTAGAAAGAGATTTAGATATCGCTCTATTTTTTTTTCCTGTGGAGGAAAAGCTATGTGAACTGAGGTGCCTAAAAGACACTGAAACAACGCACTCCTGTGTAAAGTTAAAAAAGACTTTAGAATGCTTTCCAAAGTCATGCGTCTGGAGCATTTCTCCCCAGGCCTCTGCTGAAAACAGGCACTGTTCTAGTCGGACTTTCCTAGTCAAAAAATGTTAAATAAATACATTTTTGGAATACCAGTTTGTGTAACAAATCAGTCACCCAATTGGGATTCCAGAGATTTTGAAAAAGACTGCAAAGATAAGCAAGTCATATAGATATGTACAAATGTGGATACCCTGTAGCCTGCAAAGAGCTATAACTGGAACTAGACACTTTGTTGGCACTCTTTGTGCAGTGGATACTCCAACAGGTAAGGCAAAAAAATGATAATCTGACCCAGACTCACAAAACCTTAAATGCCTTTAGTATGGATAAAGAGGGATGTGATAAGAATTTTTTTTAAAATCTAATGTTACCAAAAAACGTAATGGATTCCAAGTGACAGCATTCCAAACTTGGATGCTATTACAAACAGGATCATAAGAGGTTACTAGGCTACTGGCCCTGAGGCCCTTTCCAAGCCTAGCCAAGAATTTAGCACATGTTATGACACATCAGCACCCGATACCCCAGGTGGAATCCCAGGGGTGTATTTTCTGTTTCCCATCCAGTTATCCAGGTTGTGCTTAAAAACAGTTAATGAGGTACTCTGCTTGACATGGAGAGGGAGTCTATTCCATCGAATGGGGAGTCTCAGACACAAATCTGCCTTTCCAGGAAATCCTACTGATGTCACAGACCAGGTTGAGGTTGCATGTGCAAGTTACTTGAGTTGAGCTTGACTTGCGGATATACAGCAGTCCCATCAAGGTGGGGTCTGAGATTGCTTTGTATCCCAGACAGAGGTCACCTCTGAGGAGTCTGTGTGAAACTGAATAGAGGGACAGGGCTTTTATCCTGTGTAGGGTAGATGTTTGAGGCCCTGGATTCTCCTGGTGAGGAACTTCTGTGGTCTCTCCATTTGCTGCATGTGCTTTGTGAGGTACATGCTGAAAGGGGCATTGTACTCAATAACAGGTCTTATAATGGAAGAATACAGTGATATTATAACCACCTTGTCCCTGGATGAGATACCCTTACTAATGAGGTGGGCCATGTAGAAAGCTTTCCGTACAACGGTGGTAATATGCAGGTCAGACGTCAGTTTGCTATCAACCTGGGTATCCAAGTCCCTCACGACTGACTGTGTGCTTAGGACCATATTTATGTGATAATTTGTGGGGACATCACTCTACCCAAAGGGGATGATGATGCAGTTTTTGGCATTCAGTTTGAGGCCATGTTTCTGGCACCAGTTATTTGTTTTGGTGAGACCCTCTTAGAGGATGTCCACCTCACTAGGTGTAGGATAGTGTGTGTGTGTGTGTGTGTGTGTGTGTGTGTGTGTGTGTGTGTGTGTGTGCGCGTGTGCGTGTGCGTGTGTGTGTGCTGTATCTTTCAGAAATGTTTCAAGGTTGGCACGTGCATATACATTTCAAGCACATGCTATACTCACTGCCATTTTGAGAGGGCAACTAGAGAGTGAGCATGTATGAGTGTAACAGCTAATTTGTTTACAAGTTTATCTAAGTTAAAGTTATTAACCCTCAATCCTGATGTGTTTGTACATAATAAAGCTGCTTGAACAGAACCCTCAAAGACTTGCCTATTTTATCCTGACTGGATAGGCAACATGGTGTCAGAACCGGGATTCTAGAGGCTGCTTTTCAGAGCTACGAGATGCAGACATAACAGTGAAGGTAAACTAAAGAGAAATGAGCACGGAAAAGCATCAGAAATGGACCAAAGGTAATGAAAACTTGCACAAATTATTTATTTTGTAAAAATGATAAAAACGGAGCATTACAAGGGCACAAATCGCATTATTAAACAAGCGAGAGGCATAAAACGTTTATTAATTAAACAAAATATTTCAAATGATTTGATAAAATGATTATCAGAAAAGCATATAAGGGGTTTGGAATTACCTCGGAATTGCAAAACGAGCATATTTAAAGCAAACAGGGCAAGTTTAGAGTAAAACCAGCACAAGAAAAGTACAATGGGCATAAAAAGATTAAATGAGCAAAATTAATATAATAAGGGGAAAAAGGGCACATTAAGCATTAATAAAGCAAGGTGACTGCATGTTTTGGCAACGTATTGTGTTTTGGCATAACTACTATTTCACACTGTATTCAGGGCATAACTAGAGTTATTCAAAGTATCTTAAAGTGTGAAAAAGTGCTTACAGTATGTGCTTATTACTGTGAATTTATTCCGGAGAGTTTGTGTGCAAAGTGCAACTATTTCATGAAGTATAGTCAAAATACAGCCATTTTAAAAAAATTCTTGTGCTGGGTGTGTCTATTCGCAAAGTGCAGCCATTATAGAGCATTTCTTGCAATGTAGAGAGTTATTTAGCAAAGTGCATCATTTTGGGAAAGTTTCAGTGCGCTGTGTAATATTTATTTACAAGTGCAGTTCTTTTGAAATGTTTCTTACTCAGCTTCTTTTGCCCATTTCATTCGCACAGTACAGTTGTTTTGAAATGTTTCTTACACTGTTAAGAGGTGATTTCTTACAGTAAAGTGATTTCAAGAATATTCCAGTGCCCGACAGACTTATTTTGCAAAGTTCAGTTATTCAGAGATTTGTTGTGCTATTGAGCATAGTTACAAGTACTGGCATATGTATATGTGTGTGTGCTTGTGCATACTTGCAAAAGCCTTCACTGGTATATGTTAATATGGCAGATATATTTCGAAAACTGTCACCATTTGTGTTTGATTGGAATACTGCAGAGAACTGGAGAATATTTGAGCAAGAGTACGATACTTTTACACAAGCAGCTTATTCTGACAAAGATGCACACACCAGGGCATTCATTTCGCTAAACCTAGCTGGGTCAGAGGCCATTGAAAGCAGAAGCATACACATTTTTTCCCATATTTAACCATAATCTTCCCAGCCTTGTCAAAAAGAACAGGATTGGAATTAACCAAATGTTTAGCAGCAGTAGGATTAAATAAAGCTATAGCTACTGGGCCAAGTATGGGAGGAATGTATAAAAACTTAAAAGGTTAAAGAGCTTTAAGAGTTTCTTAAACTTTTAACTATTTAATTCTTCCTCTTGCCTTCTCTTAACTCCCTAACCACTTTCCCCTTCTTCTCTCCCTTCTTCCACTTCCTCCCCTCTTCTCTCCCTCCTTCCACTTTCCCCCTTCTCTCCCTCCTTCCACTTTCCCCCTTCTCTCCCTCCTTCCACTTTCCCCCCTTCTCTCCCTCCTTCCACTTCCCCCTTCTCTCCCTTCTTCCACTTTCCCCCTGCTCTCCCTTCTTCCACTTTCCCCCTGCTCTCCCTTCTTCCACTTTCCCCTCTTCTCTCCCCCTTCTTCCACTTTCCCCTCTTCTCTCCCTTCTTCTACTTTCCCTCTTCTCTCCCTTCTTCCACTTTCCCCCTTCTCTCCCTCCTTCTACTTTACCCTTCTCCTTTCCCCCTTCTCTCCCTTCTTCCACTTTCCCCCTTCTCTCCCCCTTCTTCCACTTTCCCCTCTTCTCTCCCTTCTACTTTCCCCTCTTCTCTCCCTTCTTCCACTTCCCCCCTTCTCTCCCTCCTTCTACTTTCCCCTTCTCTCCCTTCTTCCACTTTCCTTCTTCTTCTTCCTTCTCTCCTATGTTTGTCGTTCTCTTTTTTCTACTATTCATCCTACTTAAAATTCCTCCCCATCTATCCTCTTTTCACAGCACCTTCCCTCTCCAATATGGATCTGCTTCATATGTTCGACAGTTCAAAATGCCAACTTTCATACGGCCGAGACCATATGATCGACATTTGAAATGTTAAACATATGAAAAACAAAAGAAAAAAAAACAACAAACACTTACCTAAACCCTGTTAGCAGGGGGGCAAGCCCCCCTGCGAGCTCCGCCCCCCACTCCCCCCGTAACTTAAATATACCAACTCTGAGATTGTACTATAGTGCAGGAATGGAAATCTTTCCATTCTGCATTGTACGGACATGCTGGTTCCGCATGGTCGGCATTTCAAATGTGGATCATATGGTCTCAGCCATATGAAAGTCGGCATTTTTAAAAGTCAACCATGTGAAGAGGAACCATATATATATATATATGTGTGTGTGTGTGTGTGTGTATATATATACTCCTCATGTCCCTCTCTACACATATGTTTTATTGTTTATGTAACACCTGAATTTACATGCACTCCTTGCTGTTCATAACTGTATAATGTTGAACTGTTTTGTTTTTCCTAGTATTGTGCCATGTTATTATTCTGTGTACTATGAATATGTTTAACTTTGCTGTTAAGTATAATTTTTTTTATCAGCTTTATCTATTTTCCATATTTTTTTGATAATTTCTTTTATGTAATTTTCTTGATCTTTTGTAAGCTGTTTGTTTTTAAAATAAAGCCTTTTTCCCCACTATTGTGCTGCTCAGTTCATTTCTCCGACAGACCCTTCCAAGTGCCTTTTGTGGTGTTACTAGTTTTTTCAGGCACTGGTCTTCATTTTTTTTTTGTTGGTTTTTGATCTTCTGTAATTGTTTAAACTTTTTTTGAAACTTTATGCAAGTCTTGTTGTCACCTTGGAGCTTTTCTCCCCTGTCCTCCACTGAAAATAGACTTATTTTGGCCCAGTAGACTTTCACAGTAAACAAATGCCAATAAATAAAATAAGTGTATACATTCTACCTTTTTAGGGATAACAGGCTGACTATCAAGAAAATTGCAGGCAGTGACCCACATACTTCCTTCAGAGCTGACAGAACTGGAGGAATTGGTGATGGCTCTGGAAATTCCTTCTGTAATTGCTCATAGTATTATATGAGGGACTGAGAAGCCTCAGTGCTCTCCAACTGAAAACACTTGCACATTCTGGAAATAGTCTCAGAGAAAGATAAACACCCACAGGGACAATCAGAAAGTGAGCTCTCCTCGGAGTCTTAATCAGACAACTGAGGAGACAACTCTATCAGTGCCTTCATCTTCATGTTCAGATTCAGACTCCTGAATCTCATCAGGTAAAGTAGTATCTTACTTTCTTTTACCAGAAACTACTTTATAAGAAGGATCAATAGCCTGCATTAAACCCTAAACCAGGCCTTGTAAACTATTCCTGTCCAAGCAAATTTGAGTAGCATAGTAGATACATGTTTAGTTTACTGTTTCTTTTTGACAAGAAAAATGGCAACAGAACACCTAGTAATGGCAGCAGAAGCTTCCCCAAGGATGGCCACAGCTTTATGACACAACAGGGAAACCTTCATTGCTTCCTCTCCCAAGACTAACAAGAGTGGCTCTCCATTGTTCAATGATGGAACCCCAACAGCCACAGAGGACATAGCTAACCCCTGGTCCATAGTGGCTGTAAGTGCTACATGAAAGGGAACCAGGTTAAAAGATGAGTGGTCTGAGAAACAAGCTATTGCCATAGCACAGCCCCCCACCTATGGCTGAGACAAATTGCTAGCCTGCTGTGATGGCAAAAGCTGTTTTCCTTAATCTTTTCTTTTCGTAGCTGAAGGACAGACTGTGGGACCAGTAGTTTGTTCCCTGGTCAAGCCAAAAATGGTGCTTCTTCCCTGGTGAAAACAAGCAGCAAGAGCTGGTACATATTTAGTCTTTAAAAGTCACATTTTTTGCACAAAAGCACAATAAAAAGCACTTTAAAACACTTTGCCAGCCCCCCCCCAAAAAAAAAAAAAAAAAAAAAAATTATCCACAGAAACAATGCTTTTCAATTACTTTAAACAACTTTTAAACTGATAGGAAAAAAAGTACTCTTGTTTAAATGTACAGTTAAGTCTTGTTACAGTCCATTAAATCACACATTTCTAGCTTAAAAATAACGTTCCTAAACAGGAACATGCAACAAAGTATTGTTTTTAAATGTGGAAGGTTTTTCCCCAAAGGAACAGCACATGCCAGTCAATCCTAGAAAGCCTGTAAAGGAGTGCAAATCTGTCTTTTTTGTGAGCTCAGCTTGAGCTGACTGATGGTTTAGGTGTGTCGAGACTGTGCCCTAAAGTTTGGAAACATTTAGTAAATTCAGTTACTGGATAGAAAGTACACTGCCTTGATGCCAGTAAAGAAGAAACTAAGAGTGCCTGAAAGAAAATCAACTAGAAAAGGTGAAGAGAAAACACTGTCTGGGAAGAATCCTGAAATTGTTCATCAAAAAGCAGTTCAAGCTCCAGCTTTGGTGCAAGACAATTTTCCTTTACATTACTGGAAGTCATAAATCAAATCCACTCAGAGCCGATTAAAATAAATGAAATAGTGAAGTGCATCAACTCAAACAACAAAAGCTTGAAAACGTTGATGAAGTTTTAAACAGATATTCAGATGAGCTGATAAAACTGCAAAAATCACAGGATGAAATGAAGAAAAAGGCTGGCTGAATACGGAACTGTTTCAAAAAATGGTAGAGTTACAGGACACACAGAGAGAAAATCTGAGATTTTCTAAGTTACCAGAAGGAACACATTGCATTCATTTTATGGAGTCACAAATAAGCAACTGGAGTGTATTCCACAGAAGGAACTATTAACAGAAAGGTCACATCATATGTAGACTTCAAATCTGGCCACAAGAAAACAGCCAAGACCTGTAGTAGTAAAGACGAGAACATACTAACAAAAAAAAAATGATCCTGACAAAACTGTGGCAAAAGGGCAGTGGTTGTGGAAAATGATTATTCACTGTACACCAGGCAGAAGAGAAATTTATTCCAGTAATCAGGGAAGGTCAAGAAGCAGTTATGAGATTCAAGCTGCTATATCCAGCTGTCTTCAGAATATTTTTTCCTGGATGATCAACGTCATTTTTTGAGGCTGAACAGGCTAAGGAGGAAATACAGAAGTCTGCCAAACAAAGAGTGAGCCATCAAGCAGAATGGGACTCTGCTTCTCATTCTCCTGCTAATAAAGTACACAGAGAGACTTTCCCCGGGATTCAATAATGCCTACACTAAGTGTAAACTGTTCTGAATGAACTGACAACCCATATATAACTCACACCTACTTCCTCCTAATTTTAATTTTCCTACTGATATTCTTTCAGCTTTAAATACTGACAAGGATTTATAAAGGTTACCACAAAGTGTACATGACATGTACACAGTGTAATCTTTCTGAGTGACTAGAAAGCACAAAAATGTGATAAGAACTTTATTGAATGCATATTGTCTACACTTAGTATACACTAAGTGTAGGCTTTATTGAATTTGGCCCCTTGACAATGAAACCTTTTCCACTGTTCCAAAGGAAAATGCTTGAGAGAGAGACAAAAGCACAGGAACTGCCAAGAATAATTGGGAGTACCTTGGAATTGAATTGGAATCTGGAGTTGGGAGATGAAGATGATCAAGAATATCAGCAACACAGAAATTAGTGAGCAACTGTGAGAGTGCAAAGCATCAATCATATTTGTGAAATATGGTTCTAGAAGATAAAGTGGAAAGAGTGGACTTTTGCTGACTTTGTTAAACTTGTGGGGAACTGAAAAGCATCTGCCTCACTTCACGTCATTAATGTTTGGAAGGACACAGAGAGGAGGGGGGGGGAGGAAAAAAGATACCAAAGTAAAACAATTTCTGTTCTTAATAGTACGTCAATGAAACTTTTCAAACTATCAATCGCTTGTTTTATAGTATTTGAGTTGTTCTTGAACGTGAAGTAACAGAGGCCCTTTTTATTATTCTCCTCTATTATCTTGATTTTAGGTAACTTTTTTTTGAAGGGCAATATTTCCAACAAATCAAAGGAGTTGCTATGGGGGCAGCTTGTGCCCCCGTTTATGCAAACCTTGTTTTATTAGGGTGGGAGAAAGAGTTTATTTCTGAAAGTAGGTTTCATGTGGATATTTTGTTTTACAGCAGGTACGTAGACGATAATTTTATTTTATGGAAGGGTACCAAGGAAAGCATTGCTGGTTTTGTTGAATATCTAAATGGCACTACCCATTATCTGAAATTTACCTATGAGTGTAATGAGAAAGAAATTCACTATCTTGATACCATCATCATTAAAGATGTGTGTTGCTTTAGATCCAAGATGTACATAGAAAGAAAACTTTTAGTAATTCCGACCGCTATTTCCAAAGTCACCACCCACTATACCAGAAAAAAAGTATTGTCAAGGGACAGGCAATCAGAATTTCTAGAATGACTTCCCATCTTGAGGACGTCATTAAGGAATTCAGTGAATTGAGGAACATGTTTCTGGACAGAGATTATCCACTAGAATTTGTAGAGGGTATTTTACAAGAGGTTTTGAGAGAGTGGGGTTCTAAATATGAACCTCTACTAGGTAGTGGTCTTTCCAAAACCAAAAATTGTGAAACAGAGAGTTCTACCCATAACTTCTCCCAGGCATGTGTGGTGCAATATACATCAGAAATATACTTTGTAAGAATTGGAACATTTTTAGGGGTGACCCTAATATTTTACAAGCAGTGGGTGAACAGCCTATTTTTTGTACTAAAGTGGGCCGCAACTTGAAACTTACCTTGGAGGGTAACATGAACAATAGTAGTGAAAAAATGAATGAATTCACCAAAGCCTGTGGTTGTTGTACACAGTGTAGATATATACTATCGGCTGCTAGTTTGAAACTTGATCATGTCAACCAGGACACAGTGTTTTTCAAAAAAGGTAACTGTCAGACTAGCAAAATAGTTATCTGGCAAAGTGTAATTCCTGCTCGGGGTTTTATGTTGGGAAAACTGAGAGGGCTCTCAGGTCCAGGATATATGAACACTTACATGACATTAAGAATTCAAAAGAAACCAATGCCTTATTTAGGCATAGTAAAATATGTGTTAATTTTTCTAGATTTAAGTTTGGGATATTAGATACCATTGAAATAAACCCTAGGGGTGGCAACTGGAAAAGCACTTTAAGCAAGAGGGAACTGATGTGGCAGTTTCGTTTGACAGCTAATCTGTGTCCAGGATTAAATGATTTTATATCTATCTTGCCTGCTTTAAAAGAAAGAGCGGAAAGGGTTTAATTTTATATAATTTCTTCACAGAAATGTATTTTATCGTATTTTTAGTGTTTATAGTGTATGCCTTTAAGGCATTAATTTATTCAAGAGATCTTTTGCTTAACTGGTGGGATTCCTCACCTATCCTGTGACTGTGTAATATATTTAAATCCACATGACTGTTTGTATATTGTTCTGAGGAAGTCAATTTTACTTTGATGAAAGCGCGTAAACTGAAAAATAAACTTGTGTCTACTAGTCGTACTGGTGAATTTGTGGTTTTTAGTTTTTATTTTCACCAGTTTGCTACAATTATTTGGGCTCTACCTAAAGTGCACCTCAGACAGAGTTTGCTGCTTAAAATATCTGGAGTATAAAAAGGTAAACAAGAAGAGTGACAGAACCAGGGCTCAAACCTGGAACAACAGGTTCCATAAGTCAATCAGATCATTTCAGAAATGAATAGAAGGGGAAGGAGGGAGGGCAGCTGACGAAGAATGAAAATGGGCAACGGATGAACAGTTATGGTGAGTATATAACTTTAATATGGGATGTTGTCCTTGCCTTTCTTCCTCAACATATGGGACAGAGTCCCCAGCTACATGAATTTCAGGTGGCCCTCATGGAAGGATATTCCAGAGAACAGCTGAACCAAAGGCAGCTCTGCTTCTAGACATTACATCCGATTTGTAATGAGTAGTAATAAAGGTACGGGCATTTGACCAGGTGGCTGCTGCAAATATCAGCGATCAGAGTTCTAGACCTAAAGGCAAATGGGGTGGCCATGGATCTATGGAGAAAATCTGCTGGGAATATACAAAGGAAATGCATTTGGCTAAGGTAAGTTTAGAAATTGGAGATCCCAGCCTGCTTGGTGAGAAACAGACAAACAGTTGGTCCGTTTTCCTGAAATTATTTGCCCTATGTAAATACAAATGTAGTTGTCTATGTACAACTAAGAGATGTAGCATGTATTCTCCCTTGTTCAAAAATCTAGGGAAGAAGATGGGTAAATGAATAATTTTATTTTTGACTTACAGGATACTTTTGGTAGGAAGGAAGGATTGGTTCATAAGGTAATTCTGTCTTTGTGAAAAATAACATAAGGTAGTTTGTGTGAAAGAGACTGGAGTTTGGAAATCCTTTTTGCAGATGTAACAGCAACTAAAAAGGCTGTTTTCCAAGACAGAAATTTTAAGCCAGTTTTCACTGAAAGTTCAAAGGGTTGCTGAGTCACCCTTAAAGTACTTCTGTTAAATTCCAAGGAGGTGATGGATCTTTCACAGGAGGTCTGAGCAGGATGACGCCTTTTAGGAAAGCCTTGCACAACTTGCAAACAGCTAAACAAGAAGCATTGCCTTCAGAGAAAAATTTGATATGGCTGTCAACTGTAACCGGTAACAAAAGACAATGAGGTAATACCACCAGGGTACAACATACTAAGATTAGATCGTACTATTAGGAAGGGTGGTGGGGTTGGTGTACTGTAACAATCAGGTAATACTACCGGGTATGACATACTTAGATCAGATCGTACTACTAGGAAGGGTGGTGGGGTAGCTGTACTGTAACAATGAGGTAATACCACCAGGGTGCGACATACTTAGATTAGATTTAACTACTGGGAAGGGTGGTGGGGTAGCTGTACTATAACAATGAGGTAATACCACCAGGGTACCACATAGTTAGATTAGATCATACTACTACGAAGGGTGGTGGGGTAGCTGTACTGTAACAATGAGGTAATACCACCGCAGTACAACATACTTAGATTAGATCGTACTACTAGGAAGGGTGGTGGGGTTGGTGTACTGTAACAATGAGGTAATACCACCAGGGTATGACATGCTTAGATTAGATCGTACTACTAGGAAGGGTGGCAGAGTAGCTGTACTATAACAATGAGATAATACCCCCAGGGTACGACATACTTAGATTACATTGTTCTACTAAAAGGGTGGTGGGGTAGCTGTACTCTGTAAAAATACACTAGATGTTACTATGGTCTCCCTACAACCACTCAAGTTTAATAACGCAGAAATTCTTATTACCAAACTACAGATTAACAATAACAGATGCATAAACATTGTCTGCATTTACATTCCCCCAGGTAATAATACAAACACCATAGAGGACATCCTCCACTGGTTATCCACTACCTACCCCCAAGAAACTATGGTGCTTGGAGATTTTAACATTGATTGGAACACCTGTTCCTCAGAATCTCCTACAACCAATGTCAACCTACATGGTTTTACGCAGCTCATAACCTCCCGCACCAGGATAGACAAACCCAATAACAAACACAGCATCCTGGATTAGATACTTATCAACAGCCACCCCTATATGTACAAGTCAGGGACCCTCTCAGATGACCTAAGTGACCACTTATTTACGTACATTATCAAGCACAAGGTGGACAACCTCCACCAGACCACCTTTAAAACCATCAGAAATAATAAGAACTTCAACTCCACCAATTTTCAAAATGAACTTAATACTTGCAATTGGTCAATCCTAAAGCACCTTTCACTGGACGATGCAGTAGCACACTTTAATTCCATATTCCTTACTATTCTTGATTTTCACGCTCCTGCTCGCTCCATTAGAACCAAAACAAAAACTGCCCCATGGCTCTAAAAAGAGACCAAATTTAAATCATAGCTAGAACTAAGACATGAGACAAATAGTGTGCCACAAAAGACCCACTAGATCAACTCAGATACTGACAACTAAGGAATCACAGAAAAAAATCTATTATACTAGACAAAAAAAAACCTTTACTACCATCTTCAACAAAAAACATCACAACAAACAAAAATTTCTGGGCAGGAATAAAACTTCTTCACCCAGGTCGTTCCTCCACTCCTACCCAGTCTGCTTCCAACCAGAAATCCCCAGAGGATATTGCAAATACCTTCAATAGTTTCTTCACAGAAACTATCCAATCCCTAGCCAGCCAACTGGCACTCAAGCTGCTCCAACCCAAATTCTGCCACAGCCAATACCTCACGCTCCTTTAGCTTTCAGCCTGTTTCTACATCACTTATCTGATCTCTAATTAAGAAATCAAAACCAACTACTCTAGCAGCTGATCTCCTCCAGAGTATCTGCAAAAAGCATCAGATGCCATAGCATACCCCATCTCCAGCATAATCAACAGAACCTTATCTGAACCCACCACCCCCCTTCATTTGGAATTATCTCATGTAATACCACTCCATAAAGGAGGCAACTCCTTCTAACTGTTAAACTTTAGACCCATAGCTATTCTATCACCATTGGCTAAAATTATGGAGAAGTGTGTCCATAAACAACTTATGCATTACCTTACCCAGAATAAGCTGTTGGCTAACTCTCAGCATGGTTTTAGGCCACACCACACTACCACCTCAGCCCTCCTATCCTTTTTTAACATCATAAACCATAACCAAAATAATATCAAGCTTTCCTTAGCCCTCTTTTAAGATCTCTCCAAGGCCTTCGATATGGTCAACCACCAAATACTCATGCACACCCTTAAGGCATTCTCACTAAATAGCTATGCACTTCAATGGTTCCAACCTGTGTGGTAGACAACAAGCCATCCCTATGGCAGGACAAACTATCAACCCATCTACCTGTCACCCTAGGTGTCCCCCAGGGACTACGACCCCTTCTTTTCTCTCTCTCTAATAATGACCTTCCCATTGTCATCCCAAGAACTACCCGTATCCAATATGCGGATGACTCCACCTCGATTTGTTCAGCCACCTCCCCGACAGATCTAATGACATTAACCCAGAATACTTTCAATATAGTTGAAAACTGTTTCTCTAACCGTCAGCTGATATTAAACCCTAACAAAACAAAGTTGCTTCTTTTCTTCCCCACTTGTAAGTCTTCCTCACTACTCTTTACCATAAAATCTAATAATGGTACCATTATCGCCCCAGATGCGCAAACCAAACTTTTAGGCGTCACAATAGACAATACCTTCAAATTTGATATTCATGTCAATCAAACTATCAAAACCATTAACAAAAAACGTGTCTCCCTCTATAAGATCACACCTTTCCTTACTCCATTTGCTAGGACTGCTATTGCTCATTCCCATCTACTCTCCACTCTTCTCTATGCCTCCCCTCTACTCACTAATTTGAACAAATCTGCTGTTAGCAAACTCTCTGGCTGTTATAACCATATTGCTAGATTTGCAACAGGCACGGCCTATAGGACCCACCACAGTCACAACCTAAATCTTCTGGAGTGGCTAGAATGACCTAGTCTACTTCCGTGCAACCAGCTTATAATTGCCTATAAAGTTCTCAACCATCCTGATAATATGCCTGTACTTAAAAATATCAACCCTTATAGCAACCCGAGGTCACTTCGCTCTTCTAATAAAAAAGAAGTTATGTTCTTACCATAACGTTCCATGTTTGTTGCCCTTTATCTCGCCTTCCTTCTTTCTGGTTCGGTTTGGAGCTGATCTCTGCTCCGACTCGGCCACTTCTAAAGCTCGAAGAGTCCTTACTGGCTTGAGGCTAACCCCTTGTCCCAGCATGCATAGCGGTAGCTACCCAGATCTCGTTTGTGAGAACTAACCACTAGATAGGAAAAATACGAATTACCCAATAAAAGAGGTAACTAAACAATAAAGGCTCCTTGTACAGACAACAACAGGACAACCATGGTGACAAGGAGTATACCAAAGGTTGAAAAGCAAAGGAAACTCAACCAGATCAGCCAAAAAAAAAAAGGGAAATTCCTCTTAATCATCCAGGATGGGGGAAGGAGGGAGGGACGCAAGAAGGAAGGTGAGGTAAAAAACAAACATGGAATATTATGGTATGAACTTTTAGTTATGTACTTACCATAACTTTAGATGTTTGGGATCCATCTCGCCTACATTCTGTACTGATGGGTTCGGAGCCGATCCTCGGCTCCGACTCTGCACACTATACTATAGAGCGAAGTCTCTAATTGGCTGAGCTATTCTATATCCCAGGATGCACCACCACCAATTCCCCAGATCTTGTTTGTCCGCACACATGCACCCACACATGCACTGCTGATATAACATTGCCAGATGTTTCAAGATGAAACGGTCTAACTTGAACCGTCCGGTCTCTTCTGGTCTCCAAGGCAGGGGGAAGGAGGGTGGGTATTAGGAATGTAGGCGAGATGGATCCCAAACATCTAAAGTTATGGTAAGTACATAACTAAAAGATGTTATGTGATCCTATCTCTCCTACATTCTGTACTGATGGGACAGCGTCCCTAGCACCCGATTCCTGGGTGGCTCACTGGAAAACACTCCTGAGAACTGTGGAACCGAAAGAAGCTCGCCCCCGAGATGCCACATCCAATTTGTAATGAGAAATAAAGGTGTGAGGAGAGGACCAGGTAGCCGCAGCACAAATGTCACTAATGGCAAGCTTGGAATGAAAGGCTGTCGAAGTAGCCATAGCCCTTGTAGAATGAGCTTTCACTGAGGTTGTAAGCTCTCTATTAGAAAGAAAATAAATATGACTGATACAGTCTCTGATCCACTTGGCAATAGTGACCTTCGTGATGGCTTTGCCCAATTTATTGTCTGAAAAGGACACAAACAACTGGTCTATTTTCCGTGTTTGGTGCGTCCTAAGTAGAAACGAAATTGTCTGTGGACATCCAATGAGTGGAAGATATATTCTGCTCTGTCTGAGTAATTGGGGAAGAAAACTGGAAGTTCCAAAGACTGTTGAAGACAGAAACTAGAACAAACTTTGGGAACAAAAGATGGATTAGGCCTAAGGGATACTCTATCCTTATGAAAAACCAAGTACGGCGGTTTGACACATAGGGCTTGAAGTTCCGAAACTCTTCTGGCTGATGTAATAGCCACCAAAAAAGCAGTCTTCCAGGAAAGAAATTTCAAGTCAGAAGTTTCTGCCGGTTCGAAGGGGGAAGAGGTCAAGGCACCTAATACGAAATTGAGATCCCATGGTGGAGCAGGATGAGAAACTGGAGGACGTAGCAGCCCAGCACCTTTCATAAAGGCTTTACACAACTTATTGCTCATCAAAGGTGGGTCTATACTTTCATGCAAATTAGAAATAGCTGCTAATTGAACCTTAATGGTGGAGACCGAAGAACCTTGATTGAATAAGGAAGCTAAGAATTTCAAAACGTCCGCCACCGGGGCAGTAATGGGATCTAATCTCCCCGGAGTTGGGCCCAAATGGCGAATCTCTTCCATTTACTATTATACATCTTCTTAGTCGAATTCTTGTGGGCCGAGGACAAGATATGTATAACTTCTGAGTCCAAAACTTGGTTCCTGACTATAGTCGGAAGTGGAGGAGCCAAGCTGTTAACTTCAGTGAGTGAAGGGACTGGTGAAGCTGTCCCGACTGGTGGATCAAGAGATCTGGAACCTGGTCCAGGAACCATGGACCGTCCAGTGCGTATTTCCGAAGAAATGGCAGCCAGACTTGACAAGGCCAGTATGGGGCAACTAAAATCATCTTGCTCTGCAAGTGAATCGCCTTCTAGATCACCCTGGGGAGAAGGGGAACCGGTGGAAAGGTGTACAGTAAGCCGGTGGGCCAAGTTCGGACTAGAGCGTCCTTGGGAAACTCCCCCGGAACCGGGGTAAGAGAAAAGAACTGTGGACATTTCGTGTTGAGGGGAGTTGCAAAGAGGTCGCAACAAGGAGTTCCCCATCTTCTGAAGATCTGAGAAGCTACTCTGTCGTTCAGAGACCACTCATGCGGGGAGAGAATGGTTCTGCTCAGTCTGTCGGCTATCACATTGGATCTCCCCGGAATGTGTGTTGCTACCAAAGAACGGTTGGTTGCAACAGCCCAATTCCATACTTTCATGGCCTCTCTGCAAAGAGGGTAGGACCTGGTCCCTCCCTGCTTGTTCAGGTACCAGACTACAGACATGTTGTCGGACTGAATGGCAATCAAACCCTGGGGGAGGTAGCTGTGTAGTGCTTGAAGCAATAGAAGCACCGCCCTCATTTCCAGTATGTTGATGTGTAGGGAACTCTCGTCGGGGTGCCACTCGCCTTGGACTGACCTGCCCGGGTAATGTCCCCCCCACCCCATCTGGGAGGCGTCCGTAGTCAAAGTGGCCACTGGAGGAAGAGGAACAAAGGGTCGCCCCTGATCCAGGTTGGAGGAGAGAAGCCACCAATGGAGGTCCTGTTTGCACGTCTCCGTGATTATAATGTGGTGACAGAGTAAGTTCCTGATACGACCACTGGACCGACAGGAGCCACTGGAGAATCCTCATGTGCAATCTTGCTAAGGGCACAAGGAGAGCGGTAGCCGACATGGAACCCAGCAGTTGTAGTACCATCCTTGCTGAGGTTCGGCGTTTGAGGAGCAACACTCTGACTTGAGATTGTAATGTTTCTATTCTCTCTGTAGGAAGATAGACCCGCATTTGCTTTGAGTCTATCTCTACCCCGATAAACCGTATATGCTGAGATGGCAGCAACACAGACTTTGCCCAATTGAAGGTGATTTCTAGGGAGGTGCCTAGAGATATCGTGGCTGCTAGATTCTGTAGTAGTAGATGCCTGGAGGTGGCAGTTAGGAGCCAGTCTAGATACGGAAACACCTGGAATCCTAGACTCCTCAGGTGAGCAGTCACCACCGCCAAACATTAACACCCTGGGGGCTGTGGTGAGACCAAAGGGCAGTGCGCAGAACTGGAAATGACCGTCTCCCAGGCTGAAGAGCAGATGTCTCCTGGACGCCTGATCCACGAGAATGTGATAATAGGCGTCCTTGAGATCTATGGAGCACATCCAAACACCTTTCTCCAGTAGCGGGAGAATGGATTGTAAGGTGACCATCCGGAACTTGGACTTCTTGACTGATCGATTTAGGTTGCCGAGATCCAAAATGGGCCTCAAGTCCCCGGTCTTTTTTGGCACCAAAAAGAATTTTGAGTAAGTCCCTAATCCGGTCTGGTCTACGGGGACCGGTTGGATGACTCCTTTTTGAAGCAGCTTTGAAATTTCGATGGCTGCAATATCCCGTTGACTGGGTGGCAGGTCCGGGATTTTCCTGGTTAGCGGGGGGGGGGTGCGAAAAGGGGATGACGTAACCTCTGGCGATGATTCGGAGCACCCATCGGTCCTGAGAGATACTCTCCCAGGCCTTTAGGTGCCTCGAAAAACAACCCCTGACTGGCTCTGGAGCTGCGCAGTCGGGCAATCCTTCAGGGATGCTGAAAGGTTGAAGAGCCACGAAAGGACTCGCGGTCTCCCGTGTTGCGGGGGCCTCTGCCGCCTCTGGGATGGCGTCTTCCTGAAAACTTTCCCCCTCCTCTGCCTCTAGAAGGGGGAATCATCCTGCTGTGAGGGGTAATTCTTCTGAGATTTACGGAACCACATTTTCCCTCCTCTTTTAGCCTTGGGATAAGGCCGAAAGGGAGAGGAAAACCGTGCCCCTACGGCAGTCAAAGTCTTACCCTCTTGTTCACAGCGGGTCAAGGTGTCCTTTACCTTGGGTCCAAACAAAGAGGACCCATCAAAGGGAGCGTCGGCAAAGGAAGACTTGAAGGCCTCCGCAAAATGACACAGGCGGAGCCAGGCTTGTCTCCGTAGAGCAACACCCGTACCCGCCGCTCTACTCGCCCCCTCGGCTGCATATGAAATGAGCCTCATGGACGAGTTCGAAATAGACGATAGAGTAGCCAACTGAGAGCTAACCGTCTGGGCCAACTACTCAGGTAGGTTACCAGAGAGGGTATCTGAAAATTCCTTGTTCAGGTCCCTCTGAAGTCTAGTGAAGTGCGTCAGATAGTTCAGAGACCTTAAAGTAAAGGCCGCTTAAGTAAGGGTGCGCTTCCCGTACCGGTCCATGCTCCTAGACTCCTTATTAGGAGGATGGACGGACGTCGAAGCCTCCGCTACATCTTGCTGGGTAGCAGATGCCACCACCAGAGCATCTACAGCCACACCCTTGGTGAGAAATTCCTTTTCCGGGGGCGCTGACAAAAATTTGTTAGGGCGAGCAGGCACCGGTTCCACAGAATCTGGATGTTCCCACGCCCTTCGAGAGATCAAATCTAGGAGCTCATCGAAGGGCGGAGACACCCAGGAGGTGGAGGGCTGAGCCCCGAAGGCCTTGAGGAACACCGACTCGTCAGAGGAAGGGGGTTTGGTCTGCCAGCCGCCTCGTTGTTTGAGGACTTCCAGGATGTCTGCAAAGGAGACATCATCCGAGGACGACTTGGGGGACCCTTCCGCATCATCAAGATCGGTGTCCGAGGTGAGAGACGTCAGGGGAGTCGACGTGCTTCCTCTTGCACTGTTTCTTTCTTGGGGGTTCCTCCGAAGACTCTTCAGAGGGACCTCCAGGAAGAGGGGGACCCCCAATGGGGGGTGACCTCAGGCCCCAGGTCTCCACTGTCTTGAGACAGGGGGGACTATAAAGGAACCAGTCTCCGTGCCTAGGGAAGGTGCCGGGGAGACGGTGGAGGTAGCCAAAGAAGATTTGGCCAAAGCACTCCTCATGGCTCTAAAGGCCGGACCCCCAGAATCCTGGGAAGGTCTGACCCCCAAAGCCATAACAGCAGACAGCACTCCCGCAGCCGACACACCGAGAGAGAGGCTTGGAACCGAAAACATCGGACCCGAAGTGTCACCCCCGGGGCCGACCGAAGAGGTCCGTGTACCGAACTCCGACCCGAAGGCCAGAGTAGGAGTAAGGGTCGGAGCCGACCCGGACACCTCCATAGGCTCCACCAGCACAGACTCCAACGGTGCCGAGGCTGTTGGAGGAGGAACCAAGGCTAAAGGGTGGACCATCGGCTCTGAAGCCGACTGGGCTGGAGCCGAAACTTTTAGTTATGTACTCACCATAACTTCAGATGTTTGGGAACCATCTCGCCTACATTCTGACTGATGGGCTCGGAGCCGATCCCTCGGCTCCGACTCGGCACGCTTATGCTATAGAGTGAGGCCTCTAATTGGCTGAGCTATCTTTATCCCAGGATGCACCACCACTAATCCCCCAGATCTTGTTTGTCCGCATTCATGCACACATGCACAGCTTGATTATATAACATTGTTAGATGTTTCAAGATGAAACAACAGGATTCGGACCTTCTGATATCCTCTGATCTCCAAGGAAGGGGGAAGGAGGGTGGGTTATTAGGAATGCAGGCGAGATGGATCCCAAACATCTGAAGTTATGGTGAGTACATAACTAAAAGATGTTATGTGATCCTATCTCGCCTACATTCTGACTGATGGGACAGCGTCCCTAGCACCTAAATCCCGGGTGGCTCATTGGAAAACACTCCTGAGCACTGTGGAACCAAATGAAGCTCGTCCTCTAGATGCCACATCTAATTTGTAGTGAGAAATGAAGGTGTGTGGGGAAGACCATGTAGCTGCAGCACAAATGTCACCAATAGCAAGCTTAGAATGAAATGCTACCGAAGTAGCCATAGCCCTTGTAGAATGAGCCTTGACAGAGGTGGAAAGCTCTTTGTTAGAATAAATATAAGCTTGAGTAATACAGTCCCTGATCCATTTGGCAATAGTGACCTTTGTGACCGTGTTGCCCAATTTGTTTTCTGCAAAGGACACAAACAACTGATCTGTCTTCCTTGATTGTTTGGTCCTATCCAAATAAAAACGTAACTGCCTGTGGACATCTAGTGTGTGGAAAATAAATTCCGCTTTATTGGAGTATTTTGGGAAAAAACTGGGAGCTCTAATGACTGTTGCAAGCATAAAGTAGAACAGACTTTAGGAATAAAGGAAGGATTTGGTCTGAGGGAAACCCTGTCTGTATGAAAAACCAAGTACGGGGGTTTCACTGACAAAGCTTGAAGTTCTGAAACCCTTCTGGCTGAAGTAATTGCCACTAGAAAAGCTGTCTTCCATGATAGAAACTTTAGATCACAGGTAGCTGCTGGTTCAAAGGGGGAAGAAGTCAAGGCACGTAATACTATATCGAGATCCCATGGAGGTGCAGGATGAGAAACCGGAGGTCTTAATAGAGCAGCACCTTTCAAGAAGGTCTTACACAACCTGTTGCTCATTAAGGGTGGGTCTACGGATTCATGAAAATTAGAAATCGCTGCCAATTGTACTTTGATGGTAGAAACAGAAGAGCCTTGGTTGAAAAGAGAGGTCAGGAACTTGAGTACTTCTGCCACGGGAGTAGAAATGGGGTCCAGGCCCCGGAGTTGAGCCCAGATAGCAAACCTTTTCCATTTGCTAGAATACAGTTTCTTCGTAGCAGACTTGTGGGCTGAACACAATATGTGCACTACATCTGGGTCTAGTGCATGTCTCCTGACTATGGACGGAAGAGGAGGAGCCAGGCCGTCAATTTTAATGTGTGTAGGGACTGGTGTAGTAGTCCCGACTGATGAATCAGTAGGTCTGGGACCTGGTCCAGGAACCATGGACCTTCCAGAGCATGTTTCCGAAGATAGGGAAACCAGACTTGACGAGGCCAGTAAGGAGCAATTAAGATCATCTTGCTCCCTAAGAGAGATGCCTTCTGAATTACCCTGGGTAGGAGAGGAACTGGAGGGAAGGCATAAAGCAGGCCAGTGGGCCAAGGATGGACTAACGCGTCCATAGGGCTCTTCCCCGGAGCCGGGGTTAGGGAGAAAAAATCTTTGCACTTCGCATTCAGAGGAGTTGCGAAGAGGTCGCAGCACGGAACTCCCCATTCGCTGAAAATCTGTCTTGTAAAAGTCATGTTCAGACACCATTCGTGAGGAGAGAGGATGGTTCTGCTCAATCTGTCGGCTATGACATTGGATTTGCCCGGTATGTGAGTAGCCACTAGGAAGCGTTTGGTCGAGACTGCCCATTCCCAGAACCTCTTGCTTCTCTGCAAAGAGGATAGGATCTGGTCCCTCCCTGTTTGTTCAGGTACCAGACAACTGACATGTTGTCTGAGTGAACAGCAATTACGCCCTGAGGGAGGTAATAGTGAAGGGCTTGAAGGGACAGGAGTACTGCCCTCATTTCTAGGATGTTGATGTGGAGAGAGGTCTCTTCCGGATGCCATTTGCCCTGGACTGACCTGCCCAGGGAATGCCCCCCCCCGTCTGGGAGGCGTCCGTGGTCAAAGTGGCCGCCGGAGGAGGAAGAACAAAGGGTCGTCCCTGATCCAAATTGGAGGACACTAGCCACCAGCGAAGGTCCCGTCTGCAAGATTCTGTGATCCATATTAGATGATTGAGAGGGAGTTCCTGAAAGGACCACTGAGTTGAAAGAAGCCACTGGAGGATTCTCATGTGTAACCTTGCCAAGGGAACTAGCAGAACTGTGGCAGACATTGATCCCAAAAGCTGCATGACCATTCTGGCTGGGGCTTTGGACCTGGGGAGTAAGGCTCGAACCTGATTTTGTATGATCCGAAATCTGTCTGCAGGTAGATAGACCCGCATCTGGTTTGAATCTATCTCTGCCCCTATGAATCTTATTCTTTGAGATGGCCGTAACACAGACTTTGGCCAATTGAAGGTGATTCCGAGGGAATTGCCCAGTGATGTTGTGGCTTGCAGGCTCCGTAGAAGTAGATGCTTGGAGGTGGCAGTTAGAAGCCAGTCGTCTAGGTACGGAAACACCTGGAATCCTAGACTCCTCAAGTGAGCAGTCACTACTGCCAAGCATTTGGTGAACACCCTGGGGGCTGTGGTGAGACCAAAGGGCAGCGCGGAACTGAAAATGACTGCCTCCTAGGCTGAAGCGCAAGTGTCTCCTGGACGTTTGATGTATTTTGATATGGTAATACGCGTCCTTGAGGTCTATGGAGCACATCCAAACACCTTTCTCCAACAATGGGAGAATGGTTTGTAAAGTGACCATTCGGAACTTGGACTTCTTGACTGAACAGTTTAGGTTGCTTAGGTCCAAAATGGGCCTCAAGTCCCCGGTCTTTTTTGGCACCAAAAAGAATCTTGAGTAAGTCCCTAATCCGATCTGGTCTGCGGGGACCGGTTGGATGGCTCCTTTTTGCAGTTTTGAAATTTCTACGGCTGCAGTATCCCGTTGGACTGAGGGGGGGACAACAGAATGGGATGGAGTAACCTCCGGCGATAATTCGAAGCACCCATCGGTCCTGAGTGATCCCTTCCCAGGCCTTCAGGTGCTTGACGACCCCGACTGGCTCCGGAGCAGCACAGTCGGGCAATCCCTCAGGGACTATGAAAAGCTGAAGAGCCACGAAAGGACTCGCGGTCTCCAGTGTTGCGGGGGCCTCTGCCGCCTCTGGGACGGCGTCTTCCTGATGAATTTCCCCCTCCTCTGCCTCTGCAGGGGGAACCTTCCTGCTGAGAGGGGTAAGACTTCTGCGACCCCCTAACCACATCTCCCCTCCTCTTTCAGCCTTGGGATAAGGCCGAAAGGGAGTGGAAAATCGTGCCCCTACGGCAGTCAGTGTCTTACCCTCCTGTTCACAGCGGGTAAGTGTGTCTTTCACCTTGGGCCGAAACAGGGAGGAACCATCAAAGGGGGCGTCGGCGAATGAAGACTTGAAGGCCTCCGCGAAATGACACAGGCGGAGCCAGGCTTGTCTCCGTAGAGCAATGCCTGTACCCGCTGCTCTACTCGCCCCTTCGGCCGCATACGAAATGAGCCTCATGGACGAGTTTGAAATGGATGACATTGTAGCCAGCTGAGATCCAACCGTCTGGGCCAGCTCCTCAGGCAGGTTACCTAAGAGGGTATTGGATAGCTCCTTAATCAGATCCCTCTGGAATCTCGTAAAGTGCGTCAGGTAGTTCAAAGACCTCAGGGTAAAGGCCACTGAACTTAGGGTACGCTTGCCGTACTGATCCATGCTCCTAGACTCCTTATTAGGGGGATGGACGGACGTAGAAGCCTCTGCTACATCCTGCTGGGTAGCAGATGCCACCACCATAGCATCCACAGCCACACCTTTCGTAAGGAACTCTCTATCTGGGGGCGCTGAAAGAAATTTGTTTGGACGAGCGGGCACCGGTTCCACAGAGTCCGGGTGTTCCCACGCCCTTCAACAGATCAAATCCAAGAGCTCGTCGAAGGGCGGAGACACCCAGGAGGCGGAGGGTTGAGCCCCGAAGGCCTTCAGGAACACCGACTCATCAGCAGAGGGAGGTTTGGACTGCCAGCCACCTCGTTGTTTTAGGGCTTCCAGGATGTCTGCAAAGGAGACATCATCCGAGGACGACTTGGGGGACCCCTCTGCATCATCGAGATCGGTGTCAGATGTCAAAGACTCGTCAGGGGAGTCAACGTGCTTCCTCTTGCACGTTTTCTTCCTGGGAGGTTCTTCCCAAGAGGCTTCAGAAGGACCTCCAGGAGGGGGAGAAACCCCAGCAGGGGTAACCTGAGGCCCAGGGGCTCCGCTGTCTGCGGACAGGGGAACTGCCAATGACCCAGTCTCCAAATGTAGGGAAGGAGCTGGGGAAACTGTGGAGGTAGCCAATGAAGATTTGGCTAGAGCACTCCTCATAGCCCTGAAGGCGGGACCACCAGAATCCTGGGAAGGTCCCCCCTCCGTGGCCACGACAGTGGACGGTACTCCCGACGCACCAAGAGGGAGACTTGGGCCCGAAGGTATCAATCCCAAAGCCTCCCCCCCAGGGCCGAAGGAAGAAGTCCGTGCACTGAACTCCAACCCAGGAGCCGGAGTCGGAGCAAGGGTCGGGCCTGACCCTAACACCTCCACTGGTTCCACCAACACCTGCTCCAACAGTGCCGAAGCTGTTGGAGGAGGAAGTACAGTAAGGGTGGACCATCGGCTCCGAAGCCAAATGGGCTGGAGCCGAAACCATCTTTTGGAACACCGGAGACTGGAAGAGTCGAAGGAGCACCCTGTCGATGTCCGAATCAGACATCCTGGAAGATCTCGAGGATACCGATCGGGCACGAACCGATTTCTCCATCGGCTCAAGGGCTCGGGGACCGGCTCGAAAGGACTCAACAATTATCGGCTCGAGGAAACTTTCAAAGAAATTTCCCTCGGTGCCGATAAGGACTTCGCCCGAGGGGAAGTGTCTGAGCCGATGACCTTATCGGCTCCAATATCAGTGGAGCCGATGAGGGTGACCGCCTCGATGCCCCAGACCTCGGCTCCGAAACCAGAGGGGTCGAGGCTGGAGGCATCGAGGCAGACCGTTCCGACCTTGGCTCCGAAGTCCGTGGAGCCGATGGAGAAGTCTGCTTAGTCTTCTTAGCCGTCGGATCCGACTGACTGGTCGGAGCCGGCTCTTTTTAGAAGGAGAAGGAGAGGAAGACAAAGCCTCCTCAAAGGAAGGCTTAATTAATCCTTTGAGGATTAATTTGTTTTTCCTCTCCTGGAGGACTCTGGAGGAAAACACATGGCATACACTGCACGATTCCTGTAGATGTTTGGCGCCAAGGCAATAGGCGATACGAGTGGTCGTCCGTTATGGACATTTTGAACCCACACCTCGTGCACTTTTTAAACCCGGAGGGTTTATGTTCTTTAGACATAATGTAGAAAAAATATACCACAACAGTAGATTAAGCGTTTGTATACACAAAAAACACTAACTCCGAAAAAATATTAACTAAAGAACAACTTTTTTTTTTTTTTTTTTTTTACACAGGAACACACAAGAACAGTAGAAAGAAAAGGGAAACAAAGGAGGGTCAAGACCCTCTAACTCAAACGGGTACTTGACCCACACACAACCACTAAAGTAGTTAGTACAGGGGAAGGCCCCTCTAACTTAAACGGAACCTTCTCTGACAGGAAAATTTAAGCAAAACTCAATGAAACAACAAGAAACACACTCGTACACAAAAAATAGCCGTTAAAGCAGCTTTTGGGTTGAAATGAGTGAACTACTGACAGGAAGAGAGACTATAAATATAGTACTTAGCCCAGCCAATGTTCCAAGCTCTGTAAGCGGCAAACGAGATCTGGGGGATTAGTGGTGGTGCATCCTGGGATAAAGATAGCTCAGCCAATTAGAGGCCTCGCTCTATAGCATAAGCGTGCCGAGTCGGAGCCGAGGGATCGGCTCCGAGCCCATCAGTCAGAATGTAGGCGAGATTGGATCACATAACATCTAGCTTTTGGAAGACTGGAGACTGAAACAGCCTTTGGAGCACCCTGTCAATGTCTGAATCCGACATCTTGGAAGACAGGGAGGAGATCGAACGGGTCCGACTAGACTTCTCCATTGGCTCCGAAGGACTGGGGGACTGGCTCCGAATTGTCTCGATCAAAATCAGTGCCAAAGGAGACTCCATTATAATTTCCCTCGGTGCCGAAGGGGAAGAGTCTGAGCAAACAACCCTCATCGGCTCCGAAATCAGCGGAGCCGATGAAGATGACCCGCCTCTCGAAGCTCCAGCCATCGGCTCTGAAGCCAGAGGAGTCGAGGCTGGAGGCATAGAGGCAGACCGCTCCGCCCTCGGCTCCGAAGTCCGTGGAGCCGATGGAGAAGCCTGCCGAGATTTCTTGGTGGTCAGTTCCGACGGACTGGTCGGAACCGATGATTTCTTTTTCTTTGAGGGAGAAGAAGAGGAAGATAAGGCCTCTTCAAAAGTAGGTTTGATAAGTCCTTTTAGAATCAATTTATTTTTCTTCTCTTGGAGGACTCTAGAGGAAAAAGCGTGACACACACTACAAGACTCCTGAAGGTGTTTGGGTCCTAAACAGTACACGCATAGGGAGTGATCGTCCATTATGGACATCTTGTAATTGCATCTAGTGCATTTTTTAAACCCAGAGGGTCTGTGCTCTTTTGACATAAAGCCAAACAGTTAGAAAAACACAGGAAAAAACTGAATAACCAGAACAATTTCACTTTACAGTAAAATAGAAGTTAACAAAAGGGTCACACAACAGGGGGGTCAACAACCCTCTAACTAAAAACGGGTACTTGACCACCTCACGAAACGCTACACAAAAAGGCTCACTCACGCACGAGGGGAAGGCCCCTCTAACTTAAACGGAAACCTTTCCCTGAAATACAATTTTAAAACTCACTCATACACAACGATAGCCGTTAAAACAGCTTTTTGGTTAAGTTTAAGAAAATTCCTGACAGAAAATTCTAATAAAGAAAGCACTTAGCTCAGCCAAGCTTGAGACCACGTCTTTGCTTTGTAAGCGGCAAACGAGATCTGGGGAATTGGTGGTGGTGCATCCTGGGATATAGAATAGCTCAGCCAATTAGAGACTTCGCTCTATAGTATAGCGTGCAGAGTCGGAGCCGAGGATCGGCTCTGAACCCATCAGTACAGAATGTAGGCGAGATAGGATCACATAACATCATAACTTCTTTATGTTATGTTGTCCATCTAGCCTTCCTTCTTTCTGGTTGGGAAAATGCCTCTAGCACCTAAATCCTGGGTGGCTCACTAGAAGAAAGACTTCAGAACCATGGAACCAAAGGATGCCCTGTTCCAAGAGGCCATGTCTACTTTGTAATGACTAATGAAGGTATGGGGAGTAGCCCATGTTGCTGCACCCCATAATATTATCTAAAGGGAACTTAGCTTGAAAGGCTATGGAGGTAGCCAAGGACCTAGTGGAATGTCCCCTCACTTTTCCCGGGACTGACACATTCCAAGACTCATAGGCGTAAGTAATAGTATTGGACAGCTATTTTGAAAGAGTTACTTTTGGAACTGGTGAGCCTTGCTTGCTCTGAGAAAAGGATACAAACAGCTGATCTGATTTTCTGATGTCCTTGGTCCTTTGAAGATAAAATCATAACTGCCTGTGGACATCCAATTGATGTAATTTGTACTCTGCCTTGTTGCCATAATTTGGAAAGAAAACAGGAAGTTCAATTGATTGATTCAAATTATACTCTGAGCAGACTTTTGGTAAAAAGGAAGGATTAGTTCTAAGAGATACTCTATCCATGTGAAAGATCATATAAGGTGGGTGGATAGAAAGTGCCTGTAACTCGGAAACCCACCTAGCTGATGTAACAGCAATCAGGAAGAGGGTCTTCCATGAAAAGAACTTTAAAGGACAAGAAGCGGCTGGGTCAAAGGGAGGAAGGGTCAGAGCAGCTAGTGCAGCTGGGTCAAAGGGAGGAAGGGTCAGAGCAGCTAGTGCGGCTGGGTCAAAGGGAGGAAGGGTCAGAGCAGCTAGTGCGGCTGGGTCAAAGGGAGGAAGGGTCAGAGCAGCCAGTGCAGCTGGGTCAAAGGGAGGAAGGATCAGAACAGCTAGTGCGGCTGGGTCAAAGGGAGGAAGGATCAGAGCAGCTAGTACTAAGTTTAAATCCCAAGGATGGAGAGGTCCTCAGATAGGAGGCCTTAATAGAGTAGCAGCTTTCAAAAAGGCCTTACATACCTTATGGGACATGATGTTAGAACCTAGAAGGCCCACATGAAAATTAGAAATAGCAGCCAGTTGAACACGAATCATAGCACCCGCTGCTCCTTTTTCGAAAGTTTCTGCCAGGAAGTCCACGATTTTTGCAATTGAAGCTGTAAAGGGATCAGTGCCTTTTTGCTTGGCCCAGGAGAACCTCTTACATTTACTAGCGTAGTTTCCTAGTAGTTGGTTTATGGGAAGAGACTAAAATATGTTGAACCATAGGTGAGAAATCAGGGAACTTGGCTAGGATCGGAAGTGGAGAAATAAAGCTGTCAGCTTGAGAATTTGAATGGAAGGATGAAGAGCGCCCGACTGATGTGTCAGGAGGTCCGGAACGAGGTCCAGAATCCAAGGCTCCTCTCTCAGGTAATGCCAAAGTAACAGGAACCATATCTGACGAGGCCAGTATGGAGCAATGAGGATCAGCTTGCAACTCAGCAACTTTGCTTTCTGAAGATCTTTTGGAATTAAAGGAAAGGGGGGGAAAGCCTAAAGAATTCCGGGGGGGCCAGTCGTGGACCAGTGCATCTCTGGGTGACTGTCCCGGTGGGGGAACTAGGGCAAAGTAACTGCTGCATTTGTTGTTTAGGTGAGCGGCAAAAAGATTGCAGCATGGCTGGCCCCATCTGCAGAAGATCATATTCACCACATCTTGTTTCACAGACCACTCGTGGGGCATGAAAATTGCCCTGCTGAGCTTGTCTGCTATCACATTGGACTTCCCTGGAATTTGCATTGCAACCAGAAAATGCTGAGAGGAGATTGCCCATTGCCATACCCGAAGGGCCTTCCAACATAAGGGGTAAGATTTGGTTACGGCCTGTTTGTTGATGTACCACATTACTGACATGCTGTCCGTCTAAATTGCTATATAGCTCAAAGGGAGAGAGTCGTGAAGTGCATGCAGTGCTAATAACACCACTCATCTGCAGCACACTGATGTGCAAATGGTACTCGTGAGAATGCCAGGTTCCTTGGACCGTCTGCCCCTGATAATGCCCCCCCACCCTATCTGGGAAGCACCCATGGTAACTGTGGCTACCAGATGAGGCACTACAAAGGGTCTGCCTAGAGTGTCTAGGTGAGAGTGAAGCCACCACTGTAGAGCTTTCTTGCAAACATCCGTGATTAAGATCATGTGTGACATTGGTAAGTCCTGATACGACCACTGAGTGAAGAGGAGCCATTGCAGAATCCTCATATGGTAACAGGTTAATGGAACTAGAGTAATGGCAGCCACAATTAAACCCAAGACCTTTAGGACAAATTTAGTCTGAACCTTTGATTTTGACAAGAGGAGAGAGACCTGACCTCAAATGGCAAGCACCCTTTCTTGTGGGAGCTTGGCTATCATGTCTCTTGTATTTAGCTGAGCGCCTATGAAAGTAATACACTGAGAGGGCAACAAGGCAGATTTTTCGTAATTTGTTGCGATTCCTAGGCATGCACAAGTGTGAATCATGTGGTGCCTGTCCCTTAAGAGATGATGCTTGGTGGTGGCAGTGAGGAGCCAGTCATCTAGATAAGGAAACACCTGGAATCTGAAACTTCTCAGGTGAGCCATCACTACTGCCATGTATTTGGTGAATACCCTGAGGGCTGTGATGAGACCAAAGGGTAGCGCTCTGAACTGATAATAACTGGCTCCCAGCAGGAAGCTTAAATATCTCCTGGACTTTCTGTCCATTTTTATATGGTAGTATGAGACCGGGATAGTCCGACTGGATACATATCCATTTTCAGCAGAGGCCCAGGGAGAAAAGCTCCAAGGTAGAACATACAGTAAAAAATCACAAACTGATTGCAAGTTACACAAAGTTTACAGGCTCCAGTTGAGCAAAAAGGTAATATAAGCATACATTTTTAAAACAGTGTTGACAAACTGACTTGGCAATGTAACATGATTACAGACTATAGAGGAGAATCTAGTCGGGTTTTGAACAAGGACATAGTGAGTTTTAAAGTATAGCTTGAGGCTTTTTTGAACTGAGTAAGAGAGGGTTACATTACCTAGTCAATTTGTCAACACTGTTTTAAAAATGTATGATTATATTACCTGCTTGCTCAACTGGAGCCTGTAAACTTTGTGTAACTTGCAATCATTTTGTGATTTTTACTGTATGTTCTACCTTGGAGCTTTTCTCCCAGGGCCTCTGCTGAAAATGGATATGTATCCAGTCGGACTATCCTGGTTAACAAGATCAGCAGGAAGAGAGTTCCAAGTTTTGGCAACAGAGTTAGCAAAGAGAGTCCCCCCCCAACAGAGTTGTTGATTTTGGATGTTTGAACATGTAGATGTTATGTTGTCCATCTCGCCTTCCTTCTTAATGGTTGGGTTCGGAGCCAATCTCGGCTCCGACTTGGCCACTTCTAAAGCTCAAAGAGTCCTTACTGGCTCGAGGCTAACTCCTTATCCCAGCATGCATAGCAGTAGCTACCCAGATCTTGTCTGCCGCTTGCAGCGTCGAGACTGTCTTCTGCTGGCTCAGGCTAAGTAGTTAATTTTTTCTATAAAAATTATTTGTTTAGGCTGTGGGTGTCTGAGAAAATGATATGAAATAACCTCTAGATAATATTTTTGGCACCCAAGAAACCTTTGTTATAGTAGCCATGGCATCTGGGTGCAAAGACAAGTATCCCCAACAGCTTTCCAGAGGCAAGTAGTTGGGCAGCCTTCAAGAGCACTGAATTATCTACCTGGAAAGTAATTTCAAAAACTGGTTTTGCGGGCCTCATCTGCCATGAGAATGGTGTCTTCCATTAGAACATCCTCCTCTGCCTCTGAGAGAGTTGTCTCCACGTGAATCCTGGAAAGATCCCTGGGATTGACAAACCACATTTTCTTGTCCTCTCCGATTTCTTTAAAAGGATCGCTGATGGGTAGAAAAGTGAATCCCTACAGCAGACAAGGTCTTCACTTTCTGTTCACAGCAGGAAAGCATTTCTTTCACAGATGGGCCAAACAAGGATATTCCATCAAAAGGAGCATTGAGGAAAGTAGACTTGAAAGGTTCTGCAAACTCTCATAACCACATTCAGGTGCATCTCCATATAGTAATGCCTGAACCAGCCACCACTGAGATACCCTCTGCAGCATGGGAAATCAACCTCATAGATGTATTGGAAATTGATGGTAGAGATCTTTAATAGTCTTCTGCATACACACACTCCTTTGGACAAATCCCTCTGTAGCCTTGTGAAGTGTGCCACAGAATTCAGGGAATTTAGGGCAAAGGTTGCTGAAGCAAGTATGTGCTTTCCAAATCTTTCCAATGCCCTAGACTCCCTGTTTTGTTGGCTCTTTTTTTAGTGGCTGCTGCCACAACCATTGTCTCATTGGGGACGCCTTTGCCCCCAATGAGGTCTGGTGTTTGTTGGAGCCAAATTCTTATCTGGATGGCGTACGATTTATTTATTTTACATTTGTTGACCGGGCTAGTCTAGCTGGATATATGTCCATTTTCAGTAGAGGCCCGGGGAGAAAAGTTCCAGAAAGTTAAGTACAACAGACAAAGACAAAGATAGGTACAGCATCATTAATGCTAAAAACAGGGCAATTGAATAGAGGTAGTACATGAAAATAGTCAAATACATAGAAAATACACCAATCATATAAAGTGGAAAAAAATTTTTTTTTTTTGCAACACACAGTGAAATACATAAGCCTCAAATGTAATAGAGGTAGAGTTATCAATGTTACAGAGAGGCATAAACTATAGGAAGTTTGGCAGAAGAAAAGGTAGGGAGGTGGAAAAAGAGTTAATCAGGGTTAGTGCAAGAGCATAGCCAGTGTTTGTTGAGATGAATTTTTAGCTGCGTTTTAAAAAGCGGAAGAGAGGACAAAAAGGATTTCTGAGGGAAGTTTATTCCATATTTGTTCTACAGAAATCCGATTCCTTCCACACCTAGCAAGAGACCAAGTCGATGAGCTCATCAGCTGGGGGAGTCACCCAAGACGTAGATGGGCGAGCACCAAAAGCTTGCAGAAATAAGGACTCCTCAGGGGAAGGAATATCTAAGGACCAACCACCTTTCTGCTTAAAGATCTCCAAAATATCTCCAAATGACAAATCATCAGGTGGTGATCTCCCTCATTGAAATCAGTATCTTCTGTAAGAAATGTGCCTCCTTTTACATGTTCTCTTATGGGGACCCTCTTCAGTGGGATGCTCTGGGGAGGTGTCCAAAGAGAGGGAGAGTTCCTCTAAGGGAACTGTGTGGATGCTAGTTGGTATTGGCTGCCCCTATGGAGTAGGTCTGATGGGATCAGAGCTCAGATCCATCCAGAGGAAAAGTGCAGGATCCAAAGATGTATGAGAGACCAGGTGTCTTAGATGAAAGAACACGCTTTCCACTATGTCAAAGACAGATGGACCAGGAGAAGACATGGCCGGTCACCCTGGAGCCGAAACCTTTTAAAGCAGACAAGCCGACTCTGTCCAGATCTGTTTCTTGAGGAGAGAGCTGGACCCAAGCTATTTTCAATATTTTCATACCTAGGTGCTTAGAATTCCCTGTCTCTCCCCGCCTTGGCTGACCTGGCATGACTCACAGTGTTAAGTTTCTTCATTGTATGGATTTTTTACTGTTTTTATGTGCAACTGAATGACCTATTTCTAGGCTTTGATACTGCTCAGACCTATTTCTAGGCTCTGATAACCGCAGAGACCTATTTCTAGGCTTTGATACCGCACAGACTGCTCTCTTTTGTTGCAGAAGCTTTATAAGTCACTAGTGACTTTACTGAATTCCGTCCTAATATTTGTGTTGTAAACCGAACCTGCACCTAGAAAAAGTGTATAATCATCGGAGCAACTACTTGATGCATGTGTTTATAATGTTTAAATTGCTCATGCACATTGAATAAGTGCATTTACAACCTGAATAACTTGTGTTCGCTATACTGGAATTGTACAACTGCAAAATAGTCAGTAAAAGCAATGATGAACGATTGATTAGTGTTTTCTGGTATATCTTTAAAATCTGGCAAGTGTCCGTTATGTTTTCTACTACTAAGTTTTCTTAGCCATAAACTCTAGTCCACTCTGAAGTGTGCTAATTTTACCCCCCACCCCAACCTCTCTGATTGTACTATTGTAAAATAACTGCTTGTTGTTGCCTTAATGCTTACTCTGCTTTTCTCTTAACTCCACATTTATCTACACTAGTGTACTGCAGCTCCTACAAAACAGTGTCTACGAGATTGCAGTTGGCCACCACAGTCTCCACAACAAACATTTTTCTCTCCCAACAATTAAACAGTGTAGGTTACAAATATAAAAAAAACATTTGTTAAACTCTCTTTTACCGTGCTGTGTAACAAAGCAAGTCACCATTTTGGTCAGCCATAGGGCTCTTTCCACTTTATATTTTGCCTCCTTCCCCTGTAACTAAACTAACTGAGTCATACATTTGACTCTGCAACCCTAACTTTTACAGCTATACATTGCACCTTTGTGGCATTCTAACACTCAGACAAAGATTCCTGTTTGAAAGTTTTACTTATTTGTCTGACATTTGAACAAGTAACCCAGATAAAAACCACAAAATTGTATACTGTTGGTCTGTCTTTACTGCCAAAAGTAAGTAAAATTAAAGTGCTGAGTACAGGTTTTAGGCCATTATTTTCAACTTACTTGTGGTGTGGTGTGGTGTGGTTCTGCCCACTCCGTTCCCCCTCTCTCTGCTCGGGCTCACTTCGCTCTCCTCCCACCCCCGAATCCCACCACTCTTATCCTCAAATTTATACTTTCATCTTGTCTGGCCACTCCCACAGTCCCCTCCCACCACCATAACTTCTGCTCTCACCCTTTCACTCTTCCCACTGTGTCACCAATATTCCCCTTTTCCCTGCCCACCTTGGGCTGCCTCCTCTGTGGCCTTTCTCTTCACTCCTCCCTAGCACACCTACTATCTCCTCACATACTCACTATTTCCACCCCTCAATACTGTTCCTTCCCTCACACCGCTTATCTCTAGCCACCACCCTTCCCTCACACTGCTTATGTCTAGCCCCACCCCTCCCTAATATATTTCTTTATATTTTCCCTATATCTCTTCCCCTCCTTTTCCCATCACACAATGCTATCCTTACTGCTATTTTTCCCACTTCTAATCTCACTAGCCCTAAGCACTTCCTACCACACTGAGCTCCATATCTTCCCACTTTTCTCAGACCTCTTCTAACATATAACCAAGCTCCACTGACTATTACCCCCTCTCTTTTCTGTCTCTCCTCCTTTCAATTTCTTAAATTTAAACTTGTGGCCTACTCCGTTCTTACTCCTAAGTCCAAACGCAAGTACCCTATTCCCCTTACTGACCACCCTCACCTTTTCCATCTTGCCTTTGCTCTTCTGGTTTCTGGCGATATCCATCCTAATCCTGGTCCTTCCCCTCTCTCCACTCTCCATCCACCTTCATCTGCTGTCCCCCCAAAAACATCCTCAACTATCTCCAGCCTCAAACATCTCTCTATCTCTGCAATGAACATACAAAGCCTAAACAACAAAATGTCTGAACTTCACGCATGGTTGGCCCAACACAAACCTCACATCCTGGCCCTATCAGAAACCTGGCAAAAACCTCATATCAATTCCTCTGAATTTCTCCCACCTCAATACCATATCTATAGGTCTGATAAGACACCCAAAAAATGTGGTGGGGTGGCTATCTTGTACTCTGTCTCACTGACACCAACACCTACAGACATTACCCTGCCTAGTTTCTCCCCTGCTGAAATACTGCTCCTAGACTGCCACATTAATAACTATAGGAAGTTTGCTATTGTCTCTATCTATAGCCCCCCCCCAAGTAAAAACATCTCTATCCTTGAACATATACTCTCCTGGAAAAACACCTTCATCCCCTATGAAACCATAATTCTATGAGATATTAATATAACTTGGAACTCCCTTATTGGTAACTCACCCCAAAATTTCATAAACCTGCATAGATTCTTACAACTGATCACTACCCCTACCCACTACAGTAAAAACGCTACTGGTTCCACAGTTGACTGGATCTTGACCGACTCTGCCAACAACTACTGTAACCCTTCTACCATCCCTGACTCTATTAGTGACCATTCTCCCAACTCTATCTTAAGGCACTCTCCTCATCTCTCTGAGCCCCATCTCTACAGAGATTGTAGGAAACTGACTAACTTTTCCCCTGAAACCTTTAACTATAGAGACTCTCTGCCATCAACTGGCCTTTCCTAAAAACTCTCCCACCCAGTGATGCTGTTACTAAGTTCAACCACATTTTCCATGATGTCCTAACCTCTCTTGCCCCAACTCACAAAATCAGAATCAAATCTAATTTTGCACCCTGACACTCCAAAGCTACTCCTGCTTTGATGCATGAAAGAGATGCTCTATGGAAAAAATGGCAAACCACTAAAACTCCCATCTTTCTCCAAGGTTACAAGCAACTCAGAAATTGTGTAAAAAAACTTATTATTTTGGATAAACGCCACTATTTCACTAAATTTCAAAGCTCTCACCCAAATGACCCCAAATAATTCTGGAGTACTATCAACTCTCTGCTCCACACTGGTTCTCCTACCACCCCTAACCCGTTCCCCTCTCACTCTCCCGCTGAAACTGCATACATACTCAACAAACACTTCATAGATAGCATCTCTAAACTCCTACCCCTCTGGTAACGCTGCTCATCCCATCTCTTCTGCGTCACCCTCACCAACCCCTAGCCTTTTACCTTGTGACCCGTTTCTACTAAATATATCAAATCCCTGCTTCTTAAACTAAAACTATGCTCTCCCTCCACTGATAAATTCCCCCTTCAACTTCTGAAAATTGCTGCTGAGTCTATTGCATATCCTGTAGCTATCTTAATCAACCGCTCCATTCAGGAATCTACTGTACCGGAAAATATGGAAACCCTTCTATACAACTCCTCTGCCCAAAGGTGGCAACTCTGTTGAACCCTCTAACTATAGACTAATCGCTATTCTCTCACCGCTCTCGAAGATCCTTGAGAAATCTATACAGACTCAACTACTGTCCTATCTCATTCACGAAAATCCCCTTGTCCTCCTCGCAACATGATTTCTGCCCTAAACAAAGTACCTCGACTGCCTTACTATCCTTTACTCAAAAGGTTGCAGAAGCTAGGGACAACAACCTCATCTCCTATCTATTCCTCGATCTCTCTAAAGCCTTTGACATTGTGTTTCATCCAATCCTTCTTAAACTCTCAGACCTAAACCTCTCTCATTCTACTCTTGGCTGGTTCCAGTCCTACCTTACTTGCAGAAAACAAGCTGTTCGATGGCAGCAGGCTCTCTCACCCTTCCTTGCTGTTCAGACACGAGTACCCCAAGGCTCCATACTTGGACTGCTCCTTTTCAACATTTTTACTAACAACCTACATTCATCCTGCAGTTTCATCTGTAATACAATATGCAGATGACTCTACTCTCTTATCTGTCTCCAATACTATCTCTTAACTACACACTAACACAGAATTCCTTTGTTTCTGAGCCATTTTTCAACAGAGATAATCAACTAATCCTTAACCCTAGGAAAACTCAACTCCTTCTCTTCCTACCTCAGACATACTCTCACCTTAAATACTTTTCTTTCTTCCCTAGATGGCACCACTATCTTACCTGCCTCACACACCAAACTCCTTGAGGTAATAATGGATGACCAACTAAAATTTGACTTGCACATACAACAGGCCATCAAAAAACTCACCAAAAACTTGGACTACTTTATAGGAACAAAGAAATTTCTCACTACAGCCACTAAATGCACTCTTGCGCAGGCATTTCTCTTACCCAGTCTTCTATATGCTTCCCTCATCCTTATCAATATCCAGACTACCTCACTGTAGAAACTGGAACAAACATGCAACAAAATTTCCAGATTTATTCTAAACTAACCACTCTCCTCACAAACTTCAGTAGCTGGAATTTTCGCATCTTCTCCTACAATCGCAACTCTAAACTACCTTTTCCATACTCAACAACCCCTCTCCCTGCCCTGGTCTCACCTCCCATGTTACTCTCTACTCTCCTCCCCGACCTGTCCAGAGTGCAGATCAGCATCTTCTCAAAGTTTATAAACCCAAAATGAATATTGGCAAACTACTTTACAAACACACTGTCTCACTAAATTGGAACAAACTCCCTTTCCATATTAGATCCAACCTTTCCTTTCCCTGTTTTAAAAAGGAGCTTAAATCCCACCTACTAAACTTGAAATGATGCCTTTGCCTTGACCACATGCAGTCTTAGTCTGTCCTACTGTATAATCTGTTGCATCTCCTAACTTTCTTTCTCTGATAGTAACTTCTGCTTAAACTAACCTCCTAAATCCTCAGCTCTACTACTATAGTCCCCTCCTTTCTCCCCCCTCCCATTCTCCACACTATCCCACTTCCTAGCAATGTCTATACATTGTCCTTCTTTTGAACGATTATCTTTGTTTTTACTCTCATATGTAGTAAATTTTAGACCACTGCTATCAGTGCAACCCTTAATGTTCATAATTTTTTCTTTTTTCTCTTTATAATTAATTTCGTATTTGTATTGTTATTTTTAACAGTTTTGTCTGTATGTTTATCCTTGCTTATGTTTGCTGGGGCTCTTTCCCCTCGGGTCTCCACTGAAAATGGGTTTGTTTGCAAATTCAGTTGGACTATCCCGGTTAATAAATGTGAAATAAATAAATCTAGCGTTGAAGCTCCATGGAGCAAGGATAGCTCTGACAGCATCGGAGTAGATCCCGGCTCACCCTGATCCAAGGGAATGAGGGCAAAACTAGTCAGGCAAACTATCGGAGTCAAAGTTGTAACCCTCTTCAGTTCCAACACAGGTTCAAGGGCTCTGAAACTGAAGGACAGATTGGAGAAGGAGATTCAACTATAGGCAGGTAGAAGGGAGGCTCATGGATCTGATGGGAGACAGAGCCGGTACAACCCCCATCTGAATCTGAGCTTTTAGGAATTTCCTTATCATCCTATCCATGTTGGCTTCAAAAAGACTCCTGGAAGACCAGACAGATGAGCTAGTAGACCGAGGCCTAGAATGCTTCCTCAGAGTTTGAATGAGGGGGGAGTGGAGTCGAGGAGAAACTGGACCAATAAACTCGGGTGAGAGCTGTAGGTTTTTTGGAAACTTCAGAAGTTGGATCTGAAGGTTTTGGATCCATAGGTTGTGAAGAAAAACTATCTAAAATAACTACTGGATTTGAGAGGTTTTTATGGAAACTCCAAAAGTTGGATCTGAAGGTTTTAGATTCATAGGTTGTGAAGAACTACCTGAAATAACTACTTGATTTGAGGTCTTAGGATCCAAAGTTTTGCTCTTTGGATCTGATGAAGTAGGATCTGAAGATCTTTGCATTTTTTTTGAGGAGGATCCAAGGTCAAAGGAGTCTTCAGTGATTTCGGAGGGGACCTTGTCCTATGCTCAGGTGGTGGCTCAGAATGCTTACTGGGGATTTGAGGCCCAGGGAAAGAAGGCAATAACCCTTTGAGAGGTAACTTATTCCTCCTATCCACAACTGCTCTCTTATTGAAAGCAGCACAAATAGTGCAATTTGTATCAAGGTGTGCTGGACCTAAACAGTAAAATTTGGGATTTTGTGCCCACAGGAAGTGCATTTTTTACAACTTGTTCACTTCTCAGCCACAGCTTTATGTGGAGAATAAAAGTTATAAGAAAGAAATGTTTTTTTTTTAAAGAAAGAAAAACTACTATCAATGGTAGTGGAAAATACCCTAGCAATGGGGTAGATAGGGTAGTAAAGAGAAGAAAGTACCAACAATGGTATATTAAAAAAAACACCTTAAAAAGATAGGAAGGACTGATGATACAGAACTCCGAAAAGCTATAAGAATAATGAAGGAAGGAGCTATAAAGTTATATTTAAAGTTATCAATAAAGGAGTTTTGAAAGAATGGCACTCTCAAAAATTCAAACTAATTTAAAAGATGCTCCAAGAAAGGAGAAGAGTTTGTGTCCATGCAAGATAGTGGCAAATGAGATATGAAGTACTGAGGGTGGACTAGGGCATTATGGGTACCGGAAAGAGCTCAAGAGTTAGATCTGAATGTCTATGGAATGCAGCCAAGTCAAATCAGAGGTCGGATCCATAATCCATACATTGAAGAATGAAAAGGACAACATCATATCATAAAGTATAATGAAAAGTTTTCTTTTAACAATAAATGTTTAGCTCGCCTTTCCCTCTGCAGCAGAGGACTACATTTTTTTCTATTATGTTTCCATGGAGACAAGCTCATAACAGAGCAATACAAGCCAGAATACAGGTTTCTGCAATGCTAAAAGTTCACATCTAGGACTGGAATAAAAATAAAAAAAAGAAAAGGTAACAGTTTAAGTAGAAGCACAAGCAATAGCAAATTTTAACATGGATAACCTCAACTTCAGGTTAGTTACGGCTTGTATTAGCAGCTATTATTATTATTATTATTATTATTATTATGGGACAAATGTTCTACTTAGGACAGTTAAATTTCATTATTTGAAAATTTAAATATTTATGTGGGTTTGTATCAAGTTAACAGATTATGGTGGTGTTCTGGGCTTTTTTTTTTGCTTGAGAGGTTTTATTAAAACCAAATGTCTTGCCAAATGTGACCGGTTCCAGTGTTAAGAAAAATATGCATAAAAGATTAACCTGCCAACATTAGTTGGTGTACTTACCACAAAATCTGGAAAAATACATTTATAAACCTGCCATATATAGCAGGTGAGAATAATGACTTCTTACCATAATGTAACACTTTCCATATTATCTTGGAATGTGAATAGTGTCACAGGCATAGACAAAAGGGAAAGAATATTTAATTATACTAAGAAATGGAGAGCGCAAACAGCTATGCTACAGGAGACACATTTGGAAAGAACCAAAAAGCTTGTGCATTTGACAAAAAAATGATTTTAAGGTGGATATTCAGCGGAATATCGGGGAAGGGAAAAGAAGAGTACTTCTATTAATTGTACAGCAGTTCCAATAGCGACAGAAAAAGAAAAAATGATAAGAATGTCAGATTTGTCATAGAAAGGGGTTATTGGCAACAGAGCAGGATGACACCAGTATGTATTTATATTTCACCTAAAACTGCTATTATGGGGCTTTAAAATGGAAACAATAAATCAGCTTTTGGCGGGGAATATTACTTACAGGTGGGTACTGGAGTTTGATTTGCAACAAAGAGGATGTATATGGGGCCTAGAAGGGGAAAATATAAGAAAAGATGGTAGATTTCTGAAGGAATTTATAAAAATATTTGGTATGAAAGACATCAGTTCAGTAGTAAGATAAGAAAAATGTACATATTATTCCCCAAGGTGCAATAGCTCGGCTAGACTAGATGTGAATTGTGTTTCACAGGAACATGTGCATTTAATTGACATCTTAGACACGCACATATAAACTCCTTTGGATCGTGCTCCAATAATTACTAAGATACAAATGTAGGGTAATGAAGTAAAATGAAACACTTCTGCTTCCCAACCTACCTGTTAAAAAGTGAGGAATTTAAGGAAGATAGAAAGTACTCCAGAAGTTATAGATAGTGAGTGGGATAAAATGAAAGTGGGTTTTAAAAATTGGGAAGAAATAATAGAAGACGAGATATGGTTAAGAAGTAACAAGAGTTATTTAGAGGAGATGTGTTACAGAAATGGGGAATCTCACAGAAGAAGAAGAAGAAGAAATGCAATTGCAGAGTGCTAAATAGAAAACAATGGAGAACCTGGATAACATGCATGAGTTTAAAAATACTGCTGACAAGCAACTGTTTTTGATAACTCCAGAGCACAAAAACTTGTGGCATAACGACTTGGGCAACAGAAGGTAGAAAGGACTGCTGCCAGACTTAGGAAGCCTTTAAGAAGACAAATAACCACAGGCCATGTAACGGTATTACAGATATTTCTGAAATGTTATCAAATTGGTATAAAGATTAGAATGGTGAAATATAACCACAGGCCATGTAACGGTATTACAGATATTTCTGAAATGTTATCAAATTGGTATAAAGATTAGAATGGTGAAATATAACCACAGGCCATGAGATATTTCTGAAATGTTATCAAATTGGTATAAAGATTAGAATGGTGAAATATAACCACAGGCCATGTAATGGTATTACAGATATTTCTGAAATGTTATCAAATTGGTATAAAGATTAGAATGGTGAAATATAACCACAGGCCATGTAACGGTATTACAGATATTTCTGAAATGTTATCAAATTGGTATAAAGATTAGAATGGTGAAATATAACCACAGGCCATGTAACGGTATTACAGATATTTCTGAAATGTTATCAAATTGGTATAAAGATTAGAATGGTGAAATATAACCACAGGCCATGTGACGGTATTACAGATATTTCTGAAATGTTATCAAATTGGTATAAAGATTAGAATGGTGAAATCAAGAAATC
The DNA here is from genome assembly GCF_019279795.1 of Protopterus annectens. NCBI lineage: Eukaryota > Metazoa > Chordata > Ceratodontiformes > Protopteridae > Protopterus > Protopterus annectens. The sequence goes on from NC_056748.1 coordinate 1,082,577,038, forward strand.
TCACAATGGAAATATTTATGGAAGACCTAGGTATGACAAGGTTACAGGTAGGTCAGACTCAACAATTAACAGTTAAGCTAGGAGGAGTTAACATGAAAATGGTGACGTACAACCAATCTGCAGGAAAGTATCCAAGAAGAGAAGGTATTCTGGTGGAAGTTTGGAAGTTAGGAGGGAAGAAAGTGATAAAGATCTGGAAGGTTCTGTTTAACAGCATTTAAAAAGGAAGGAGGCATCAATGTCCTGGAAAAAAAAGTTGTGTTGGCTGTAATACCTAAAGATGGTAAAGACCCATCAGATCCAGCTTCACTTAGGACCGTTTCAATCATAAACCATGAATCTACAGTGTTTATGTCTATACTGACAAAAAGAATGTCGAAGGTGATGCCAACAATGACAGACATGGATCAATGTGGTTTTGTGGAGGGGGAAATAAACATTTGACAACATTAATAGAACAATGATGCTCCAGAGGGGAAAATAATGTAAGAAAATACTGCTGCTGTTGGTGGGTCTTGATGCAGAGAAAGAATTTTATAGAGTAAGTTGGCATATGAGTAGGGCAACGGAAGAGGGGGGATATATGATGAATTGAAAGCAAAAAAAGTGGGAGGGATCTTCTCTGATAAGTTGTGTCTGAACAGAGGAACCAGGCAGGGGTGCCATCTTTCCCCATTGTTATTTGAGTTATATTTAGAAACGCTGCCAAAACAAGTAAGGAACTCAGAAATTCAAGAATATAATTTGTATAGTATTCAAGAAAAATTGCCTTTATTTGCAGATTATATTATTTTGTACCTGATAAAAAGAGAATGTCATCTTACTGTTGTGGAACATTCTGAGATAGTTCTGGGTTTTTTGGGATGTAAAATTAATGAAGATAAAACAAAACCTATATCTGTAAAACTATGTACCCACACACATGGATTGGCTCAGCAATAGCCATATTTACGGGGATATGATAAAATGGAATATTTAGGAGTATGGATTAAAAAAGATTCAGTTATGGCAGCACATATGAATACAATAAACAAAAGATAATACAAAAATTGAGAAACTGGAACTTTTGTCTATGGATATGGATAGCAAGATAAAAGAAGTAAAAAGTTGTTGTCCCTTTAATTTTATACACAGGTCATGCATATTTTTATCAACCAGAGGAGATGTTGTGGACAGTAATTAACTAAGAGTTGAAGGATTTTATCTCAGCGGGGAAGAGTGAAAGAGTCAAGTGGGATAAGCTGATTCTTCTAAGAAAACAAGAAGGTTTAGTATTACTTAATTTGAACAGATACTTCAGAGCAACACAGTTAAGGCTCCTATACACAACACAAGCAGAAAGTTTAAGTGGAAAAGGATCATGTTGAAGCAGAAGGGTAATCCAAGAAATAAGGAAAGACGGAGATTTTGGATGCATATCCTTAAGGACAGTAACAGCAGTCATACAGAATATTATATTCATAAAGTAGCAGAAAGAATACTTAAGGACTAAGCCAACACAGGAATGGAGAAGGGAGATTCTGACTCAATCACCATTGCTCTTTTGCCTTCCCTTAACCTGTTAAGCTGTCTGCTTAACAAATTAGGTCATGCTATAAGTTGGCTCCCAGAAAGCAACATAGTGTAAAGACTTATCTTCTCTTTGTTGATGATTTAAAATTGTATAGCTCATCAGGTCAGGAACTGAAAGCACAACTGCAAGTAGTTAAAACTTTTTTCAGATGATATAAGAATGTCATTTGGTCTTGATAAATGTGCAAAAGCAACATTTAAAGCAGGAATACAAAAGAACTTGAGCAAGAGTGAGGATATAAATATTTGGGAATAGATGAAGGATCAACAATAAAACATGAACAAATCTTAGTAAGACTTAAATTCATCCCGAAAACAGCATTGACATCTAGGAACAAAATTCAAGCTATAAACTAATTTGCTCTTCCTGTCCTAACTTACAGTTTTTAAGTGACTGACTGGCTCCAAAAGGTGTTGGATACATTAGACAGGAAAACAAGAAAGATGCTTCAATCAAATGATTTATAAAAATCAGTGCATCCCAAGTTTATATATTCCCCGTTCTGAAGAAGGGAAGGGCCTACTTGAAATTGATCACATGTATAGATCTGCAAATGTGGGACTACATACATATCTGCTGACCTCACAAGACCCAAATATAATGAAAGTCTTAAAACGTGAGCAGAATAAATCTAGGATGATTTCCCTTCTTAGTCTAGCAAAGCATACTAGCATCAAGAGGAAATGGAAATCAAAACAGAAGTAGATAAAAATTAGGCATCAACTGAATTTGCCAAAAAAACAAAATAAAGAATATAAAGTGAAGGATCAGATGAGAAGGCAAAAAATGTGGAAAATGCATAAATATAGTTGCAAGTATTGAAAACTCCTGGAACAATCTCATGTGGAGCATGTTCGAATGCAGCAATGGTTAAGGAAAGATGAATTCAAAACAAAGCATGAAAGGTTAATATTGGTGGCCCAAGACAGTGGGCTACGCACACACTGGTTTACAAAGTCCATTGAACATGTGAGAGAAACAGACAAATGTAAAACAGAATTGGAAACACAGTCCCACACCTTTTTGTTGGTTGCGATATACTAATGGCAAAAGGTGTGTATACTGAAAGGCATAATAATGTGGCAAGACTGTTGCAATGGGGATTGTGCAAACATTATGATAATGAAGTAGCTGAAAAACACTGGAAACATGAGCCACACAGCATCATAGAAAACGATGATGTCTACATTACATGGGATCACCCATTACCAACAGTTCAAAAGACAGATGTTAGAAAACCAGTTATAGTGGTCCATGAAAAGAAGACAAAATTAGCATTGATCAGTGAAATTGCAGCTAAACCCCCCCCCCTACATACAGTGTCTTGTGTACACAGAGACTCAAAGTCATAAAATATCAGGATTTGTAGGCCGAAATGAGCAATGTGGAAAAAAGATAACCAGACAATTTCAACAGTATTAGGAGCAATGAGACTTGGAAAAAGAATCTTCAATCATATTTACATATGTTACCAATACATGTAACTCCATAGAAATTGCAGGAGGAGTCATTACTAGGCACACTGCTGTTAGTGTGAAGAGCACTTCTGGATGATATCAAAGACTGAAACAATACTAATTTCATGAACTTCAATCATACTTTGACTTGGGAATGGGGACAGTTCCCGTCATGGTATTAGAAACCCAAAATATTTGGAGAAATTAAAAAGCGAGAAATACTATATTCATATAGTAGAAGAAAGTACACTTAAGGACTTAGCCAACACGAGAACGGAGTAAGGAGATTCTAACTATAGGGATGACTACAATTGAGGGTACAAAGAATAGGAAAGAGAGGTCTGGAATTCAATGGAGGAAGCCTGCAAAGGAAGCAAGGCATACAAAACAAGCAATTAATGAGGGGAAAGATAATAGAATGGGAAGAGGCCAGGAAGACACTTGAACTGCAGGATAGTGACTGCTTTCCCATGATGGACTGATATCAGAGCAAAGACAAAGCGAAAGGAATAGGGGACTCTTAACTCAAAGGTCTACAGTGGCTGAGATTTTTAAATGAACCTAGAATAGAAGTTGCTGTTAAAAAGGGGATAATTAGTAGGGCATATAAAATATTGCACTCTATCGGAATCGATCACAGAAGATAAAAAAAAGACTAGGAAGAGAGATTAGATAAGCAATTCACAAAGAAATAATGGGACGATATATGTTTGGCTCTCAAGCTTGCAACAAAATCTAGAAGAGTTAGGATTCTTACATGGAAGTGTTACCTCAATCAGATTCCAATTATTTTTTTCCTCAAGTAGACAGCAAATGCTGGAATTGTAATGGGGAAGAAACAGATACTTGGGAGCATATGTTCTTTGGGGGTAATGAATTGGCAGACTTTAAAAATTCCCTACAGAGTACTCTGTCAGAAATATTGGGCAAGCAAATGAGTGCAACTAAGAAAATAATATTTTTTAGCTGGGATATAGGATCTGAATTGCCCAGACATAGTAAGGTCTTGTTAAATTTGATTCCAGTGGCTGACAGAAGAACTATTACCAGAAAATGTAAGTCAAAGTTTAAACTAACTATACTTGTAGTGAATAGTGTAACAGAGGTAAGGAAGTAGGATCTTAAGAAAAGGGTAGGAGCAAATTAGATACAGAAAATGGAAATTCCGAGGAAAAGTACATGCAAAAAATGTTTCGGAGGAAGAATGAGGTTTAAGAGAAGAAAGAAAATGACCAATTTAAGTAATGTTGCTTCGATTACATGGCACAGAACAATATATGGGACGCACAATGTTTATAAACATGAACTTGTTAATATGGTTTGATTACTTTTAGAAGTTTGCCTGGGTCTCTATCAATAATGCCATAAAGTGGTTTAAAAAAAAAAAGTGTTATATATGAAGAGAAATAATACGGTAGGCATTCTTTAGGTCCAAAGTCATTAGAAAAGCTTAGGGAAGAGAAGCAGAAAAGGGTTTTGAAAGGTTAACACCTTGAGCTTTGGAACTTTTAAGAAGGTGGTGAGTTTGGACAAATCTAGAATTGGGCTTCAGGTTTGCTTCTTTCTGGGGATCAGAAATCTGCAATAGAAGCATTTTCCCATCTGATTGGAAGGAAGAGGTTTTACGATTCCTTGAAGAAGAGCATCTGAAATTATTGGAAACATGAGGTACTGCTGATCTATGGGAACTTGAGGGACCTGTGAAGCAATACGAAAAGAACAGCAATGAAGTTTGTACAATTTCTCTATAATGTCCAGCAGCCCATGCTTGAGTTTCTAAACAGGAAGAGAAAGAGACTTTCTCGGAAATTTTGGAATGTGAATGGCTGAGATGGGACAGGAGGAGGAGTTCAATCAGATATTCGGAAGGTATTATTTCTGTATGAAAAGGGTTACATTTTGGCTGGTCTTACCATTTTGTTTTAGGAAACTTTTTAGCCTTTTGTTTTGATATTTATTGTGGCTTACAAGAAAATGGTCCAGGTTTCAAAGCGTAATTCCTCTGAATCTTTTAAATATGAGAAAAATGATGGTAGTTATGGACACAAATGCCAGAAGCTGAAAGAGAGATTGAAAACGCCATAGAACTGTGTGGAATCTGGCACAACATCCTTTCCACACACCTAGAGGAGGTTTAGTGAGGTTTGCTACTTATAAATGGGAAGATAATATACTCTTCCATTTGTGGAAACAAGGGCTATCTATGCTTGCACTATGGTGAGAGCAGGATATATGCAGAGCAAGATTATTTCTGCTCCTTCTAAGAGAAGACAGCTGGCATTTGTGCCACTGAGATTTCCTAAATGAAGGAAATATAGAAACATAAAAAAAAAAAAAACGCACTACTTAAAAAAAATCAAACAAGAAGAGAAAAATATTTACCTTGAATAATCCTACAAGTATGCACTATAAACTGTAATTGTTACTACTGCTATGCAAGAAAGAACTAGAAAATGTTGGTGTACAAACCATTAAGGAGAACGACAACATTCATCAAATGTAAATGAATATACATTGCCGAAGTACTAGATACGAGTCATACTTCACACATATAGCAAGGAAAAGAACTTCTCACATGACTTGTACCTTTACCACTCATAATGCAACTTTTTTCCTAGATGTATAGTGTCAGAAAGCTGGCATAGTTACTTCTCAGTCTCTCGCATACACGTGCACACACACACACAATTTTTTGTGCACAAACATATATATATATATATATATATATATATATATATATATATATATAATATAAAAATGTACGGGTCTACTTCAGGACACAGACTTGCCAAAAGTCAACATTCATTATCACTGAGTGTGGAACATGAAAGTTCCACCATTACGAATGGCCAAGACATCGACTATCAATAATGCTGAACAGTGGCAGTAGGTGTTTGTGCGAGATCGAGGTACACTGGGGTGCTGGGTTTTGCCCTTTCTCAGTTATAGTGCTATCTTGGAGTTAGTACAGATATATAGCTACAGGCATGCATGCGCGCGCGCACACACACACACACACACACACACACACACACACACACACACACACACACACACACACGCCTACTTTTTTATCATCTAATTTATACTTCAGCGAATCACAAATAAGCGACTCCACAAACCCGAAAGCTCACTTGTGCGAAACTGTACTTCTCCAACCTACAAATACCCAAAAAAAGCAATAACGAAACATATAACACAAAAAAATACACATATTCTCCAATATTTTTACAGGGGAGCAAGCCTTCTACACCCCCACACCCCCATATTATATATACCAACTCTGACATTGCACTACAGTGACAGCAAGGGTAACTTTTTTACTGTATGGCAATCTGCATTTGAAACCTACAACAGCTGTAAAAACAACATACCATATCTAGAAGACTGCTGACACTACCCGGTCATCCATCATGCTTCACAACTGGTACTGTGTATGAGAAGTAACACAAAGGTTATATACTTGTATGTCTCACAGTACCAGCAGCAGACTAATTATATTGATGAAACAGACACTGGAAAAAAAGAAGTTATGTACTCACCATAACATTCCATGTTTGTACTCCATCTCACCTTTCATACTTTACATATGGGATCGGAGCCGATCCTTGGCTCTGACTCGGCCTATTTACAAGCTGGAAGACTTTTGGTTAGCTCGTGGCTAGGTAGGTATCCCATTGTGCACCAGTACAATCCCCAGATTTTGTTTGTTGCTGACTAGAAGAAATAATAACAACATACATAAAGAAGCCAATACTAAAATGTCTCCATAAATAATGAAATTAACATTTTTCTGTCTCCAGGTACTTCCAGGATGGGGGCAGTAGGGCGGGTTTGTAAGAATGAAGGGTGAGATGGACTACAAACATGGAACGTTATGGTGACTACATAACTTCTTTTATGTTCTGTAGTCCTATCTCGCCTTCATTCCTATATATGGGACAGTGTTCCCTAGCACCTTATTCTTGGGTGGCTCAAGGAAAAATATTCCTGAGTACCGTGGAACCAAAAGATGCTCTACCCCTGGAGGTCAAATCCAATTTGTAATGAGTAGCAAAAGTGTGAGGAGTAGCCCACGTAGCTGCTGCACAAATATTATAAAGTGGGACCCTGGCTTGAAAGGCTGCAGACGTAGACTAAGATCTGGTAGAACGAGCCTTGACTTTAAAGGGTAAAGGTCTTCCCTCAGAATTGTAAACATAAGCTATACAGCTAGAAATCCAATTAGAGAGAGTTACTTTGGAAACTGGTAAGCCCAACCTGGATTCGGAAAAGGAAATTAATAATTGATCCGATTTTCTGATGTCTTTAGTCCAGTGCAAATAAAAATGTAATCGCCATGGACATCCAGCTGGTGAAACCTGTACTCGGCTGCGTTGGAGTGATTTGGAAAGAAAACCGGAAGTTCTATGGATTGATTCAAAGTAGCATGGCAGCAGACCTTGGGGACAAAGGAGGGATTAGTACGAAGGGACACCCTGTCTTTGTGAAAAATCAGATAAGGTGGTTTACCAGACCATGCTTGCAACTCTGACACCCATCTGGCTGATGTGATAGCCACCAAAAACAACATCTTCCAAGACAAAAATTTCAGAGAGGATGAATGAGAAGGCTCAGAGGGTGGAGGTGTTAATTTAGATAACACAGAATTTAAATCCCAGGAGGCCACAGGTTCTTGAACAGGTGGTCTTAAAGTGGCACCTTTAAGGAAGGTTTTGCACAGCTTATGAGACATCAAGTTAGAATCCAGAAAACCTAGATGAAAATTTGAAATCACTGCCAATTGAACTCTGAGATAGTGACAGCCGCAGATCCTTGGTGAAAAAGCTCAGAAAGGAATTCCAAAACCACTGGAATGGAGGCAGTGTAAGGGTCAACATCCATTTTCTCTGCCCAAAGAGAAAATCTTCTCCATTTACTGGAATATAGTCTCCTAGTGGAAGGTTTAAGAGAAGACGTAAGGATATGAGTCACGGAAGGCGAGAAGTCGTGAAGCCTGACTAGGGATGGAACAAGAGCAGCCACGCTGTCAAATTGAGGGTGTGTAAGGAGGTGGGGTGAAGCGAACCTGACGTGAGTCAACAGGTCTGGAGCTGGGTCCAGAATCCAAGGATCGTCCTGGAGAAGAGGCCCAAGGAAGGGGAACCAAACCTGATGAGGCCAGTAAGGAGCAATGAGGATCAGTTTGCTTCCCAGCCATTTTGCTTTCTGAATAACCTTGGGAATGAGAGGAAAGGGAGGAAAAGCATACAGGAGATCCAGGGGCCAATCGTGAACAAGTGCATCTGTTGGTGACTCCCCCGGAGGGAGGATGAGGGAAAAGTAGCTGCTGCATTAGGCATTGATTGGGCTGGCAAAGAGTTGCAGCAAGGCTGTCCCCATCTGCAGAAAATCTGTTTCCTGTTACAAAGACCACTCGTGAGGCATCAGGATTGCCCGGCTGAGCTGGTCGGCTATCACGTTTGTCGTCCCTGGAATGTGCTTTGCCACCAAAAAATGTTGGGAAGATATTGCCCATTTCCAAACTCACATGGCCTCTCAACAGAGTGGGTAAGATCTGGTTCTGCCCTGTTTGTTGATATACCATACTACTGACATGTTGTCGGACTATATTGCAATAGTCCCCAGAGGAAGAATGTCGTGAACTGCTTGCAACACCAGCTGCACTGCCCTCATCTCTAGAATGTTGATATGCAGGTGAGCCTCATGATCTTGCCATGTGCCTTGGACAGTCCTGCCTAGATAATGCCCCCCCACCCTATCTGTGAGGCATCCGTGGTCACAGTGGCAACGAGTTGGCGAGGAATAAATGAAGCGCCTGTGGTCAGCTGATAGGGTAATGTCCACTAAAGGAGGTCCTTCTTACAAGACTCTGTCAGCAGAATGTGATGGGATAATGAAAAGTGCTGAAAGGACCATTGGGACAACAGAAGCCACTGAAGAATTCTCATGTGTAACCTGGCTAGTGGCACTAATAATATGGTGGAAGCCATGTTCCCTAGGAGCTGCAGAATAATCTTCGCTTTGACCCTTCGTGTAAGGGGAGAAGACGCTGAATCTGAAGAACCAGGTTATGTGCCCTTTTGGCAGGAAGATGAGCCACCATGTTTACTGTGTCTATCTCTGCACCTATAAAAATCACAGATTGAGAGGGAATAAGGCAGATTTTCCCAATTTATAGAGATTCCCAGCTGGGCACAAAGTTGAATAGTAGCGTCCCTGCTCTGAAGGAATAGATGCCTGGTGGGGGTGGTCAGGAGTCAGTCGTCCAAATACGGAAATACCTGGAATAATCGAAGTCTCAGGGGAGCTGTCACTACTGCCATACATTTGGTGAACACCCTGGGGGCAGTGGTAAGACCAAAGGGCAGAGCACAGAACTGGTAGTGACTGGCTCCCAGCCTGAAGCGTAGACGACTCCTTGATGCCCTGTCCATTTTTATGTGGTAGTAGGCATCTTGGGGATCTATTGAGCACATCCAATTGTCTTTCCCTAACAACAGGAGTATAGACTGCAGTGTTACCATCCAGAACTTGTCTTTCTTTACTGATTCATTCAGTCTGCTGAGGTCCAGAATGGGCCTCCAGTCCCCTGTACGTTTTGGCACTAAAAAGAATCTGGAGTACACTCCGGATCCTATTTGGTCTGCTGGGACGGTTTGGATGACTCTTTTTGACAGCAACCTGTTGACCTCCACAGTTGCTTGATCCCTGTGATTGGGTGGAACAGCTGGGATCTTCTGGGGAACAAAAGGTGGAATAGAATGGGGTATATATAACCTCTGGTAATAATTCTTTGTACCCACTTGTCTTGAGTGATACTTAGCCAGGCTTCTGGGTACAAAGAAATGCAACCCCCGACCGACCCCAGAGAAGCACAGTCGGGCCCCACATCAGGAGCACTGGTAAGGCCGGCCCCGAAAGGAATCATGACCTCCCTGGTTTTGCGGACCTCGCCTGCCTCTAGGGTGATGTCTACCATTTCATCCTCCTCTGCCTCTGAAGGAGGAGTCACCCTGTGCCTACTGGAAAAACCTCTGGGACTTCTTGAACTACATCTTAACACCCCTCTGACCCTTAGTGTATGGTCTAGATGGTCTAGATGGAACAGTAAAACACTCCCACGGCAGAGAGTGTTTTTTCTTCTTGCTTCGCACCGGGTGAGAGTGTCCTTTACCTTGGATTCAAACAATGAGGAACCTTCGAAGGGGGCGTTGGTAAAGGTAGACTTAAACGGTTCCACAAAGTTACACAAATGCATCCAAGAATGACACCTTAGGGAAATTACAGAACCTGCTGCTCTACTCGCTCCATTGGCCGCATACGAAATAAGCCGCATGGAAGAGTTGACGATAAGAGTTCAAGGTGGACAACTGGGCAGAAACCTTGTCAGGGACTCCCTCAGTACATGTACATTGTGGAGAGTCTCCTATCTCTTTAAGGAGATCTCTCTGAATGCCGCTGAAGAAGAGATACGCTTCCCATATCTGTCCATCGTTCAGGACTCCTTATTCGGCAGATGAACAGAAGTCGTCTCAGCTAGCTCCTCCTTAGTGGCCGCCACCATGGTATCTACAGGCACACCTTTAGATAAAAAGTATTTTCCTGGAGGGGGAGAAAGGAACTTGCTCAGTCTCCTGGGGACTGGCTCCATGGCATAAGGAGTATCCCACACCTTTTGACTAACTAAATCCATCAGTTTGACGAAAGGTGGAGACACCCAAGAAGCAGAAGGTTGAGACCCGAAAGCCTTCAGGTACACCGACTCATCAGAAGGGGTGACAGTGGGCCAGCTGCACCTCTGCTTAAGGATCTCCAGGATGTCTATGAAGGAGACATCATCAGAGGATGACTTGGGGGACCCTTCCGACTCCTCAAGGTCAGATGTCAAAGACTCATCCTGGGAGTTGACATGCTTCCTCTTACAAGTCCTCTTCCATGGGGGCTCCTCAGAAGTACATTCTGGGGAGGTCTCAGAAGAGTGGGGGCCACCAGCCGGTGGCTCCTGAGGCTGAGGGTCTCTGCTGCCACTGGAGGGAGTAGGAGCAGAGACAGAAGTAGCTGCTTTAGGGGGAAGACTGCTGGTACCTCTGGTAGGAGTTGACGATCGGGACAGCACACTCCTCATCATCTCGAATGCTGACCTCTCCGGCTCAGAGGACCTTCCCGGCTCAGAGGAGACTGAGGATGCCATCGGCTCCAGAGCCACTGGCTCTGAGATAGACGTACAGTCTGAACTCACCCTAGCTGACACGCCGAGAGGAAGACTCGGAACTTAAGAAGTTCGGTTCCAAGAATCCCTGTCGGGGCCGACCGGAGAGCTTTGACCCCTAGACACTACGGAAGGCACAGAAAATGTCAGAGCAGAACTTGGCTCTGAAATAGCCACCAGGGGAGCTGAAGCAGAAGGTTCCACCAGTGGCATCAAGCACTCTGGCTCCGAAAGACCAGCATGGCTCAGAGGAGAAATGATCACAGAGGGTTGAACGGACTCAAGTGGCTCTGGAACTGACTGGGTCGGAGCCAACAACAATTTAGGCAAAGCAGACGACTTCAAAAGTCTCAGCACTACCCTCTCCACATCTTCTTCTGATAAACTCCTGGAAGACCTGGATGACACAGTAGGAGATTGGGATCTCTGAGGTATAGATAACTTTAACAACAAGGAGTCCGGTAGAGGGTCCATAAACCAGCTCTCAGAAACAGCCTCAATAGTCTCAGCGGTCAGCTCCGAAATACTTGGAACCGACCCTGCAATAAACAATACTGCTCTCAGTCGGCCCCGAGGTCTGTGGAGCCGATGAGGCAGTGGACTTGTCTGTTTTTGAAACTTTAAGAGGTGGCTCCGAGACTCCAGCCAGAGCCGGCGAGGGCCTCTTAGAAGATTTTGACTTTCCCTTGGATTTAGAAGATGATGAGGAACTAGACAAATCTTCCTCAAAGGAAGGTTTAAGAAGACTTTTTAGGATGAGCTTGTTCTTCTTTCCTGCAACACCCCAGGACTGAATGCACGGCAAAATAAACAGGTCTCCTGTAAATGGTTGGCCCCTAAACAGTAAACGCAGTTACCGTGACCAAGCGTTATAGGCATTTTTGAGAGCACTTAATACATTTCTTAAAGCTGGAAGGCTCATGATCCTTACTCTCTTTAGACATTCTACAGTAGGGGACACACGTACACAGAGAAAAGGAATGAGGAGGACTAGGTCCACTAATTTAAACAGGCCTAGCCCTGCAGGAAAGAAAATACACCACGAGGTCTAGGTCCTCTAATTTAAATGGGCCTAGCCCGGGCAAGGAAGAGATAAGGTCTTCTAACTGAAACAGACCCAGAAAGTTAGAGAAAGTTAGAAAGCATCACACATGCAACAGGAAACACAGTAATGAGTGGGAATTCACAAAAATTAGGCTTATGCCAAGCACAATCAGAACGTAGTTCTGTTAACAATAGTAGCAGTCCAACGATGCTAACAACAAGCTAATTAACTAGGTTAAATAACAAGTGGAAAACCGCCCAAAACTCTGTCTATTAACACACACAGTGTATCATTGTACAAAAGGCGCCTAACGCTATTAATCTATGAAAAAACACTACACAGGATACCAACTAAGTACGAAAAGGCCAAAGGCCAAACATTGCAGCAAGAAAACTAACAACTCTAATAACTACTACGCTAACTGATTACTATAAGCAGTAACAGCTTTAACTATATTAAACTGTTTTAAACTAAACAGAGCCAAGACATTTTGAAAAAGTGGAAATAAATGCAATCACTTAGCCAGATCCAAAGAGAAGCACAACCAAACTCGTCGACGCGGCAAATGAGATCTGGTGATTGTACTGGTGCACCATGTGATACCTACCTAGCCAGAAGCCAACCAGAAGTCTTCCAGCTTGTAAATAGGCCGAGCTCGGCTCCAATCCCATATGTAAAGAATGAAAGTGAGATAGGACTACAGAACACGTGCAGTTTCGCACAAGTGAGGTTTCAGATAAGTGAAGTTGCTTATTTGAGATTCGCTGAAGTGTAAATTCAATGATGAACATTAGACTCCTGTATCTTACACACACACTATTATACATACATACATACATACATACACACACACACACACACACACACACACACACACACACAGAAAGAGAGAAATTAGAAATATATTAGACAAACTGCAGCTTGGGTGAATACATTTTAGTCAACTTCAGTTTTTCAAATAAAATAATAAAATGCATTTAATGGGGTGAATGGGAGAGTGGCATTTGTGGTAGATCACAGAATGAGAATGTGTCTTTTCCATTTTCCCCAGCATTGTGCAGTTTTAGAGGTAGCATATTTAAGTTAGCTGGGTGTGAAAGACAGTCCCCTATCTGTGGGGTGCGTGTGGCTTGCACTGGTGCAAAATCATTTGTTATGTGTGTACTGTCTTAGCCTGGTAATTTTGTTGTTTGATAACTTTCCTAGGTAGCAACGGAACTGGAACAGAGTCAAATATTTGCCACGACACATACTATACATACACACACAAACACATTATAAATGGATCTACCATTATACACAGACACATGCAATCTGAAAACCCAAATGTCAACTACAAACTGTTAGCACTCTATTAAATGGGTACTTAGCAAATGAAAACTAAAAACAGAAAAAAAAAGTTTTTTTGTAAGGGGATAAACCCCCTCATCTCCCTGCTAATTATGTATACTAATTCCAAAACTGCACAACAATGATGGAAGGGTATATTCTCTTTCCCTGAAAATTGAGATCTTGCATAACTGTCATCCATCCTTAGCTGACCAAGTTTTCCTGACTAAACAAAGTTTCAACAAAGTTCACTGCTTCCATATCTCTCTCTCCATATATCATTTTTTTAGGCTATGTTCATAGATAAGTACTAGGCTAGCTGCCCTTGTGAGCCATTTTAAGCCTAGACAATTTCCGCTGGTGAAAATCAAGCTCTTAACAATTATACACAGACACATGCATACACAAAAGTCTTAAAACACTTTTCCTTTTAATTTCAAAACTAATGGAAAAGCTGCTGCTGCAGTACTTACGATTTAAGCTTCTGGATCTTCTGGATGATTGATAATACCATGGAGCTCTTTATCTCCTTTGCTACTCTGGCAGGATCTATAAATTTGTATCGTACCTTTTGTAAACAAAAACATGCAAAAAAATAACATTAGAATAAAAGTGTATTGGACAGATCACACATTTTGATAGTTTTAATAGATTTAAAATAATAATATTACTACAGAATACAATAACACTAAGCTTTAGCCATTCGAAACTTTACTGTACAAGGTAATCAGAGATGGATATACAGACTGAGTAGGCATTTTTGTTAACAAGGTAGACTTAGCTTGAAAACAAGATTTCTCATCTTCAGAAACATACAAGAAATTATGCCTTTAAGTAATACATACAGTAAATATAATGCGGCGATCCTGGCTCCATGGCAAGGGGGGATAGAGGCCTAACTGCGAAACAGGTAGCTGGGTGAGTTAGACTACAGCCCGCAGTACTTTTAAAGAAAGGCAAGACTGGAGACAAGCAAAGGGGCATGTTCCACTCACCTCTCCTGGGGAGAGGTGGGCTACAGGCTCTCGTCAAGCACAAGAAGTGGTATGACTTCTCAGATGAAAGCCTGGGAACCACCATCTATGTTTAACAATGAGAGGGAGGGCTACTTCTGGCACTATTCCCGAGTACAAGTGAGGGCCAACCAGTGCAGCGTATATAGAGTTTAAAGGCAAAACTTGAGACGCTCATGTTGGCCCTTCCTGGCCAACCCTCACTATGGCAATAGTATTTGAATTGGATGATCGGCTGGGTAGGGACTGACAATCAGCAGGCAGTAGGTGCAAAAAAAAAAAAAAAAAAAAGCGTAGCGTAGCAAAAACAGAAAAATAAATTATGTAAATTTGATGCACTCAGGAAAACTAAATTAGGAAAAACACTTTAGCGTACGAAGTACAGAACAAAAAGAATAATGTCATCACTGACACAAGAGCAGCAAAACGGGCACAATATAAGAAATTAACGGTAAAATGCAAAAACGACAGCTGTAGAGAGGATACGTTTTCCTAACAATGAAGCAGGCAATAAATATGGTCCTTTCTTTCTTTATTTCTTTCTTTATTTTATTTATTTTACATTTGTTGACCAGGATTGTCCGACTGAGCTGAAGAGCTCTTGTTCAGCAGAGGCCCGGGGAGAAAAGCTCCGACATATTATACAATGTTCATTATAAATTAGCATTAAACAGCAATGTTACAGGATTATTACAAGGCATTAAGTAGCAATACAATGTTATACAGTGTCAATAATCAGGAGTATAGCAAAACTGTTTCAAGATGTATAAAAAGAAATATGTCATTAAGATGAGTATAGTTTTTGGGGTAAGTGGTTACAAAAACCCAGTTTATCCTGATGCAGTTGCATGAAGGCAAGACAATTACAACAGAATATTTCTCTAAGGCAATTTGTTAATAGATTTTAGAAGACAGTAGAAAGAGTAGTCAAGGAAGATTAGAGACAGCTAGTGAGAAGAGCGACTTAAGGGCAGAAAGTAGATTAAGGTAAGAGAAGTAGGGGATGTTAAGGAGGGAGGGTGCAGTGGCAGGACCAGTGACTTTTAAAGTGCTCTTTGGTGGCTGTCTTAAATTGTTTAGGATGTGTAAGCGTCCTGATTTCTAGTGGAAACCTATTCCAGGCAATAGTGGGGTGATACCTGTACATGTGTCCAAATTTAGACTTGGGTTTGTAGATTTGTAGTAGTTCTTGGTTAGAGCTTCGGAGAGGTCTGGAGGGAGAATAATGGGAGATGAGAGGGGATAGTGCTGGGCAGTAGGAAGGCTGGTACTGGATAGAATGGATGATCTGGAGCTGAGAGAGAAGAAGCTGGTGGGGTAAGTCAAGCCAGTTTAGGTGTTTGAGAGAGAGACAGTCATGGGATTTGTAGGTTTGTTGGGTAGCAAACAAGAAGATAAATATATTTTATACATATATATATATATACATATATATATACACACACATATATATAATACAATTATATATATATATATATATATATATATATATACACATATATATAATATAATATATAATATACACACACATAATATATATATATATATATATACACACACACACACACACACATAATATATATAATATAATATATTGATAAACAAGAAGGGCTACAGTGTTTCTTATGGAAACACCTAAGCACCTTTTTAAGGGACAAGAAGGTGCTTTAATTTACACTGGTACGAGATTTACAAAAGTTTGATTATATTTATATCAGCTTTATTGCATCTTAAAACTTTATGTAGAAAATTGTCAATGGGTAATGAAATAAAATGATAGTGCATACACTGTGTCATACATCACAAGGCAGAAGTTACTTAAAAAATAACTGAGGTTGACGTAGCATCTAAAAATCAAAGGAAATCTCAGGTAAAGGGTATGTAGGTGTGGCAAGGTAAGCACTGCACATACAACACAATCCTTGCAGCACAGTGAGATACATATTTAAACTAAGCAAAATACTTCTTATATGCAGGCAACAAAAGTTGGACTTGTATAGAATTATTTAGATGACACTACTGACTTTGAAAAAACTAGAAGGAAACACTGTAGTCTGCAGTGGGTCTGGATAAAGATGAAATCTAAATTATTTGCGAAACAGTTTGCAATCTGCAGTGAAGTACAGTTGCCCAAGTTCCTCTTGCGTGTGACAATTGATGTTCATAGAATAGACTGTCTTACTAACATATGGGTCAGTCAAAACTCAGAACTCCTCCCACTGCCTCTCTGTGACACTGAAAAGCCACTCATCTAGCAGGACCAGGGCACCCCTTTACACCCACAGACAGACAGAACCCTTTCAGTCTTCTAAGGTCCAACAGGAAGAGCAGAAGGACATACAAGCTTTGCTAACACCTACTGCTCCAAACCAAAAACTACATACAAAAAAAAAAAAAAAGGCTGCTGAACCAAAACACAACAGCAACTCAACCAACCAACTATATACACCAAACTAAAGGGGATGGTGGGAGGGGACTTCCAGTAAGACAATATGTTTTACAAACATCCCCCGTTACAGGTAACTGGAACTTTTGCAACTGTACTAACTTCAATAAACACACTGCCTTACTGGCATATGGGTAGATTCCCAAAGCATACCTAATGTGAGAGGAGGGGTGATAAGAGTCCAGGAGCCCATGGTGAACTGTCCGCATGGAGCTAAGAGTCCAGGAGCCCATGGTGAACTGTCCGCATGGAGCTAAGAGTTCAGGAGCCCATGGTGAACTGTCCGCATGGAGCTAAGAGTTCAGGAGCCCATGGTGAACTGTCCGCATGGAGCTAAGAGTCCAGGAGCCCATGGTGAACTGTCCGCATGGAGCTAAGAGTCCAGGAGCCCATGGTGAACTGTCCGCATGGAGCTAAGAGTCCAGGAGCCCATGGTGAACTGTCCGCATGGAGCTAAGAGTCCAGGAGCCCATGGTGACCTGTCCGCATGGAGCTTACTCTGTAGTGCTTTATGAAGGTACTGACACTTCTAAAGTCCATTCCTTTCCAATATGACACAGAAGAGAACTTCTTCTGGCCTTTACCTTGCCTGTATTCCCCTTTCCATGACGGATGTAATAAAACAATACCATACAACAACCAATGTTCAATGGATTGCATGGAGATTGGTTGACCTTTCTTTGTCCCAAAAGAGGAAATAAAAAGTCCTTCAGTATTCCCAAAGGGCTTTGTTCTGCCAACGTAGTACCAGAGCTGCCTATGCACATCCAAGGTATGAAGTACCCTTTTTCCCTTATTCTTAAGTTTTGAAAGAACACAGGGAGATTAATGGACTGACAGAGTGAATTAGGTGACAACCTTCAGCAAAACAATAAATAATAATGCTTAACACAACCCAATCCTTGTGGAAAATCAGGTAAGGCTGTCCTATCATAAGAGCTTGCAGCTCAAAAACTTGCCTTACAGGTGTCAGAACAACAAGCAAAACAGTTGTCCACATTAACAACTTGAGATCAGCATGAGAAATTTGAGGTAAATTTGTCGGCCATCAGATTTGCTATATCTTCTGGCTGCATACAGGTGATACCATCTACAACTAATTTCGCACATTGTTCAGTGTTGCCCTTAAGATAGTGAACATAACTGAAAAATGCCTTATGGTTAACCTTAGCATTGGAGGCTTTTTTTTACTTCAAAGTCTGCTTTCACAGACTTGACCAATTCCCCGATTCACTTGTTCAGACTAATGATGGACGTTTTGCTCTGTTGTGCACATTCCCACTTTCTGATCAATTTTCCTACCTTCATTGTACAACCTATTAATATTAGTGATCCACACCAGGGTGGCTTGTTTTTGTGGTTTGACCTGGGTTTATTTCAGTCTGGTACTGCCATTTCTATGCAGTTGTTTATAAAGCATAAAGGGCTTTTGTGTACACATCTGTACAGGTTTTTATGTTTTCTGGATTTGGGGGAGTTTTGAAACTAGCTATGTAGTCCCTTAATAGGGGATAATTTACCTTGGAGAAGTTGTTGAGTTAGGTGTGGACACTAGTTTTACCTTTATTTCAAGGGAGTTCAGGAAATGAGAGATGGAAATCCCAAGCACCACAGTAATCAAGTAAAGTATTTTATTTAGAGCTTTAATCCCAGTATAACAGCTTTCTTCAGATTCTGAAGGGTCTATGTGTGTGGTCCTTTGTGGGTGCAGGGAGTGATGTGTGTGAGTCACTGGCAACCTGTCACTTTTTTGGGTCTGTATGCGAGAGTCTGGCAGGCCTCAAGTCTCATCAGAATAGACAAGGCCACAATGTATAACTACATCTCGCACATACTGTATTTGTCTGTTTGAGAATTAAGTGGTTGCCAGTGTACATAAGGCAATTGTTACATTGCACCAGGATACCCATGTCTACCAAGATGGAAGCAGAGATAGCAGGAAAGTACCCATCCATGATTGCAGGTCCTAATGTGCAATTGCAAGGGACAGGAATGGAGGGTGTTTGTAACCAGACGAGGGACAGTTGCTTACTTGGTATAGTCAGCAGCTAACATAACTAGCGATGATGCCCAGTGCCCAGACCAGATGCTGGCTGAGCAGCGACAACCCTAGGTGTTAATGCCCAGCACCCAGACCAGATGCTGGCTGAGCAGCAATAGCCCTAGTTGCTAATGCCCAGTGCCCAGACCAGATACTGGCTGAGCAGCGATAGCCCTAGGTGCTAATGCCCAGTGCCCAGACCAGATGCTGGCTGAGCAGTGATAACCGTAGGTGCTAATGCCAGTGCCCAGACCAGATGCTGGCTGAGCAGCGATAACCCAAGGTGCTACTGCCCAGCGCCCAGACCAGATGGTGGCTGAGCAGTGATAGCCCTAGGGCCCTAGGTGCTACTGCACAGTGCCCATACCAGATGCTGGCTGAGCAGCAATAGCCCTAGGTGCTACTGCCCAGCGCCCAGACCAGATACTAGCTGAGCAGCGAGAGCAAAAGGTGCTACTTCCAAGCACCCGGACCAGATGCTGGCTGAGCAGCGAGAGCCCTAGGTGCTAATGCCCAGTGCTCAGACCAGATGCTAGCTGAGCAGCGGGAGCCCTAGGTGCTACTGCCCAGTGTCCAGACCAGATGCTGGCTGAGCAGTGGGAGCCCTAGGTGCTACAATAATGTACGATGGACATAAATAGTCTTAATTAAATGCATATATTGTGCGCACTGTGCAAAATATTTGCCCTGTGAGTAACAATGGACTGAGGTAAAATTCTGACGTGAATTTTATAGGGGAAATTTCAACTTCTGGTAACAGCATATATACAAGGCACCAATAACCTCCACTCCACAAAAAGCAGCATCATGCAAACATGAGGCTTAAATACTATCAAAAACAAGCAAGGTTTGTACTAACTATGCCCTAAGGCCAATCAAATAAGCACACAATGAGCTTTCCACCAGCAATCTCTAGCTCAGACAGGTGAAATCAGTGCTACTACTGCCACAAGAGTGCAGACTTAGGCTCCAAACCAGTCATTTTTACATTAAAGGGTCAAAGTGTTAAGGAACCACAAACAGATGCCTATTACTAACCAAGAAACACTAGACAGAATGTAGTTCAGTGTAGAACAGCAACCCTTCCAGCAGTTTGAAAATGCAATTTTAAACATTAAAGTGCAAAAATAAATAAACTCTCACATTTACATCTGTACAGGGCACTGTCAAAGTGCGCAGCTCCTTGGAAATGTGCCAAATTTATATCAGCACTGGGAATACAGAAAACTGACTACTGATCCATCTAGCCAATAAAATGACTACACTTGGAGCCCTTTGTTTGCTTCTCAACTCAGACAGACTAGGCAAACGCCTATTGTTACTAGATGAATAACCCCAGTCCTAATGTAAAAGCAGAGTAAAAGGGTGTCCGAGTGAAGTGAGACAACGAACGTAAGGAAACACAAGAAGAAATTCAAGAGAATATCAATGTACTTTAAACATCTTATAAAACAGCAATTATTCAATAAACGTATGTCACTTTGTAGAAATGACTGAGCAGAATTTATAGACACTAAAAACAAGGTAAGCTGATTAATAAGCCCTCTGGCCAATAAAACAACTACATGCAGGAATCTCTAGTGTGTTACCCAACCTATACTGACCAGGCTACTGCCCACTGCCACTAGACTGAAAATT
The DNA here is from genome assembly GCF_019279795.1 of Protopterus annectens. Taxonomy (NCBI): domain Eukaryota; kingdom Metazoa; phylum Chordata; order Ceratodontiformes; family Protopteridae; genus Protopterus; species Protopterus annectens. The sequence goes on from NC_056748.1 coordinate 1,082,597,792, forward strand.
CTACGTCCTCTTGATGGAAAAACACAGAAAAGAGGTACCTAGAGTTTAAAAATATGTCACTTTATCCAACAGCTAGCTAGATAATGAATTCAGAGCAAGTAAATCATAACAGACAATGAGAGGCAAAATGCACTTTTTTTCCAAAATAAGTACAAGGAAAGGGAAATTAATTTAAACCAAGCATAAACTTTGCAGTGTGGAGGGTGTGAAGTTCATTCCTTGAAATAGGTTATGCACCTAGTTCACTAATATAAATTCAAACTTTAAAACGCATACCACAAAATAATAAAATAGTAAGTAGTCCACAGTTGAGTTAAAAATGAAATATCCTTTATTAAAACACACAAACAAGCGATCCTAGTTGAGTATAATGAAAAGCATTAAAGACCTTCATTAATTTATATATAATCAGGTTATTTGAAGCAAGGGTGTTAGTTACAGAGGATGGTTCTGTTAAGAGCAATAAAAGCATTAAACCCATTCCTTTAACCAATTCCCCCTTCCCCCTTAATACCATAGGGTAAACTGAGACCGTGCTACCTTAGAACTGAAACTTGAAAGCCAGAGACAAATTAAAATACATAAATAAGAACAGCTGGCTGTTAGCTTGGTTTGTAAGGAAAACAGTCAGCCTGCCTAAATTTTGCTGGCTGTTAGCTTGGCTTCTCATGAAACCAGTCAGCCTGCCTACAGTTTGTTGTACTTATGTGTGTGTGTGTGTGTGTGGCATGAATATGCAATCAACGCTGCTGCTCACCTCGCATCACCGCAAACACATGTAAACTCCATGTAGGATTTGCGTGAAGCCTATACTGAGTTTACTGAACCCCACTGACCTTTTATTTTGGTACGATACAATCATTTTGGGAAGAAGTAAATACTTTTCTACAAGTTCTATGGATGACAAATTTAATTTAGCTAAATCATTAATTTTGTTTAATTCACCAGTTTCTAAACATGTTCATAGAGAGCAGTACCCTCTTCCATGGAGTCTGTTGAATATTTCTGAAAAAAGTTACTACAAAAATTAGAAAAAGTTATTATCCCTACATTTAAAGAATTTATAATTAGAATTTATAGATATTGCTGAAACTGTGAAAATGAGTTAGTCACTAGTAGAACGAGAACACATGGCACTAGTTCTTACTATAATAACTAGTTAAAGTTAAGTGTTTTATTAGAAAAGTACAGATTTAAGATTTTTATAATATATATTTGATTTACTAAATTTAGACACTATTGTAAATGGTTTGTTTCCTCTTTCTTTTGGGTGATAATATACTATGTCAATTTTAAAAATTGAATGAAAACTTTCTAAAAAAAAAGTAGTAGCACATTCTGCTTTTGTTTCCATGGAAGGAAGCTGACTAAAGGCGAAGACAATAAACGGAGGGGTCTGAACATAGTTTACTGAGAGAAATGTAAAATAAAAAGGTACAAGGACAAGCAGCTCAGAAAAAAAATAAAGTATGAAATTATTGGAAGTTTATAAAAGATAGCAGCTTTTCTGGTAAGTAAATATGTTAAGATATCTACTAGAAGAATGTATAATTTAGTTTTATTCAAAGATAGCCAGTGCACTTTTTCTTACGGCTATAAGTGAATGTTTTCTGAAAGAACACAAGCTGTTTTTTCACATCTAGGAGGGGAAAAGATAAGACATGAACAGACAGCAATTATTGTAAGTAAAAGTACAGACTGTATCATGTGCTTTAGGTTAGTTAATGCCAGTCTGTGCAGCTGTTGTTTTGGGGAAACTGTTCCCATCGGAGGAGGCTGGTTAAACTTCATTATTTGAAGATGCACATAGTTTCATTGGTTTGTTTTAACTTAATAGGTTATAAGGGTGTTTTGAGAGTTTTCATTAAACCAAGTCTTATAAAACATGACATAAGTTCAAATGGAGATGACAAGAAACAACTATATAAAGGATCAAATTGCCAAACATTACTGGGTGCATGTAACACAAAAGCTGGAAATAGATACTAAAAAGCTGTCATATCTAATGGGTGGAAATAACTTAGCATAATGGTTACACACTAAACATATTTTGAAACATGAATGACCTCATAGGTATAGACAAAAAGGTGAGAGGATTCAGTTATATTAAGAAATGCAGAGTGCAAATAGTAATGGTACAGGATGCTTATTTAGAAGAAGTGAGTATGTGAATTTGATAAAGAAAGGATTTCAGGATGGATATTCAGCAGAATATCAGGTACAAAGGAAAGGGGAGTACTTATACTAATTGCTACAGGAGCTCCGATGGTGATAGAAGAGAAAAAATATAGTAATGTTAGATTTGTGTTAATAAGGGGCTGCTGGCAAGGGAGACTTACTAAGCTGGAATGTATTTATATTCCACCTAAAATTGCTATTATGGAGCTTAAGACATTTTTGGGAGAAAAAAAATCAGCTTTCAGCAGGGAATATTACTTATAGGTGTGGAATGGAACCTGACCTGCAACAGTGAGGATGAATCTGAGGGAAGGGAAAATATAACCCAGGGAATATTACTTATAGGTGTGGAATGGAACCTGACTTGCAACAGTGAGGATGAATCTGAGGGAAGGGAAAATATAACCAAAGAGAGAGATTCCTGAAGAGACGTGTGAAAATATTTGGCACTTTCAGCAGGGAATATTACTTATAGGTGTGGAATGGAACCCGACTTGCAACAGTGAGGATGAATCTGAGGGAAGGGAAAATATAACCAAAGAGAGAGATTTCTGAAGAGACGTGTGAAAATATTTGGCACTTTCAGCAGGGAATATTACTTATAGGTGTGGAATGGAACCTGACCTGCAACAGTGAGGATGAATCTGAGGGAAGGGAAAATGTAAGCAAAGAGAGATTTCTGAAGAGACGTGTGAAAATATTTGGCACTTTCAGCAGGGAATATTACTTATAGGTGTGGAATGCAACCTGACGCAACAGTGAGGATGAATCTGAGGGAAGGGAAAATATAACCCAGGGAATATTACTTATAGGTGTGGAATGGAACCTGACTTGCAACAGTGAGGATGAATCTGAGGGAAGGGAAAATATAACCCACGGAATATTACTTATAGGTGTGGAATGGAACCCGACTTGCAACAGTGAGGATGAATCTGAGGGAAGGGAAAATATAACCAAAGAGAGATTCCTGAAGAGACGTGTGAAAATATTTGGCACAGAAGATGTGAACTCAGTAGTAGGAACTTGGTGAGAATTTACATATTATTCCCAGAGCTACAATAACTGGGCTAGACTAAATATAAATTATATTTCATGGCAACATGTGCATTTAATTGAAATCTTTTAAACACATCCAATAGCTACTTTAAGATCATGTCATAATAAACAATTAAGATAAAAATGCAGGGTAATTAAGTACAAATGAGACGATGGTGCTTCCTTACCTGCCTGTTAAAAGGAGAGGAATTTAGGGAATGAGTAGTGGAAATTATTCAAGGGCTATTAGGGAAGACAGAAATGTATTCAAAAGTTATAGCTAGTTTGTGGGATGAAATGTAAGTGGAGTTTAAAAATGGGATAGAAATAAATTAGAGAGAGATATGGCTAACTACTCATAAGAATTATTTAGAAGGGCTGACAAAGGTTAACGTATTGCAGAATAAGGGGATCTCACAGAAGAAAATGAGTAACTGAAGAGTGCTAGAGAGAAAAATAAGAGCGTATCTGGATAACACACACACGTTTAGAAAAAGACTGCTGTTAAGCAAGTGATTGTTGGTAATAAATCCAGAGTGCAAAAACTTTTAGCACAATGATTTAAACTACAGAAAGAATTGTTACCAAACTTAGGGAGCCTATTACAAGTAAAATAACCAGAGATCCTGTAGAAGCACTAGGGATACTTTGAAATTTTATGAAAATTGTTCTAAAGCGCAGAAATGTAGAAATCAAGAAAAAGCACAAATGGAAATATGGAACACTTGGGTATGCTAAGTTAAAGGTAGATGAAGCTCAACAGCTAAGAGCGGAGGAGATGAGATACAAACAGTGACGTATAATCAATCTGCAGGAAAGTCTCCAAGAATAGATGGGACTGTGGTAGAGGTTTGGAATTTAGAAGGAAGAAAGAGATACAGATCTGCAAGGTTTTAACAGTATCTTAAAAGGAGGGGAAGCACCAGTATCCTGGTAGAAAGATGTAGTGGTTATAATACCTTAAGACAGTAAAGATCCATCAGACACAGCTTCATACAGGCCCATTTCAATTTTAAATCATGATTATACTGTGTTCATGCCTGTAATAGCTAAATGAATGGCAAAGGTGTTGCTAAAATTGAAAGAGATGGATCAATACCGTTCTGTGGAGGTGAGGCAAACATTTGGCAACTTTAACAGAACAATGATGATCCAGACTGAAGCAGACTAAGAAAATACCACTGTTGCTGGTGGGTCTTCATTCACAGAAAGCATTTGACAGAGTAAGCTGGAATTTTATGAGCAGGGCAATGGAAGCATTTGCATTCCGTGATACAATACTACTTTCTCCCTTAAAGATCATGGAAAAATGCATCCACAGACAATTGCTAGACCACCTAATCCAAAATAACTTATTTTCCAACTCTCAACATGGTTTCAGACCTTCCCACAGCACTACTACTGCCCTCCTTTCCTTTACTGACTGTATTATTAAAAAACGTAACCTCAATAAGCTTTCCTCTGCACTGTTTATAGATCTGTCCAAGGCTTTCAATATGGTAAATCACCAGATACTTCTAACTATCCTCAAACCCCTGTCACTAGATGCCTTAGCTATAAAATGGTTCCAGTCCTATTTGGATAACAGACAACAGGCTGTGCTTTGGCATAACATTCTATCTACCCATCTGCCCGATAACATTGGTGTCCCTCAAGGGTCCATATTAGGACCACTCCTGTTTTCTACATTTATCAATGACCTTCACCTAGCAATCCCCCAAGCTACATGCATACAATAGGCAGATGATTCCACATGTACACGCTCAGCTACATCTATAGCCGAACTTCACTCTCTTACCCAAAAGGTGTTTAACACAGTTGAACAATGGTTTACACAGCGAAGTCTCCTTCTGAACCCCAAAAAACGAAACTCCTCCTTTTTACTCCTACTTGTAAGTCCCCCCAATAGACTTCACAGTAACATCCAATAATGGTACTCTCATATCCCCAGCTCTAGCTACCAAACTACTAGGTATCACCATAGATAACAACCTTAATTTCGACACCCATATTAACATACTCTAAAATCTGTTAATAGAAAAATAGGCTCTCTACGGGATCAAACAATTCCTCTCTCCTGCAGTTAGAATAACTATTGCTCAAACCCATCTCATTTCTACTCTCCTCTATGCCTCACCCATATATACTACTCTCTTTAAAAACAATCTTAATAAAATGGAAAACTCCTACAATAACATAGCCAGATTTGCTACAGGTAACCCTTTCAGAACCCACCACTGTTTTAATCTAAAGCAGCTAGGATGGCTTGAATTACAAAATCACCTTAAATTCCACCAACTGGCCATTGCCCATAAAACCCTTTACCAGCCTACCAACACCCCTATACTATCTACCCTCATTACCCCCTACAACAATCTAAAGACCTTACGATCATCACATAAACTTTTAGTAAATCAAACAACAGGGCTGGGGACTCTCTTTTCTCTAATACTGTTGGAAAACCCTAGAACCTTCTTCAGAGTAAACTTTCCTCTCTTCCCTCTATATCACTCTTTAAAAACAAACTGAAACTTTTCCTCAGAACACACTGGTTGTGCCCCTGTACTAAACCTGACTGATCAACTAGCTCTTCTTACTTGGTTCAACCTATCCACTTCTTCTCAGTAATCAAGTTCCTTTTCTTAATAACAACTTACCTTGTCCTTCTAGATACTATTACTTACATCTTCAGAATCTCATTAAGGAGACTACTTTTATTAATATATTGTATAATTTCAGCTCCTACTTTTTCTTTATGACTACTTGTATACTAATATATTGTATAATTCAGCTTCCATCTTTTTCTTTATGATGTATTGCAACTACATTTTGTATTGTACTAATTGTATCTGTATATTTTGCAGTATGTTATGAACGAGTGACCTCTTTGATTATTCTCTGTACTGCACCTGCAATGTTCATTGTATACATTCATTTTTGTACATGTGATTTTGTTTGTTTCTTTATAATGTATCACAACTACATTTTGTATTGTACTAATTGTATTGTCATTGTATACATTAATTTTTGTATATGTTATTTTGTTTAGTTTCCTCGGAGCTTATCTCCTCGGGCTTCTACTGAAAATGGACATATATCCAGTTAGACTAGCCTGGTCAACAAATGTAAAATAAATAATAAAAATAATAAGGTTAATTAGGAGGATATAAGGAACCAAAAGCTACTGGGGGAAAATAACTAGAGAGGGGAAAGTAACTAAATGGAAGAAGGCCAAGAGGACATTTGGATTACAGGCTGGAGATGGTCTTCCCCATCATGGATTGATATCAGAATATAGCCAGAGAGAAAAGGAGAGGGGAATCCAAAGTGAAAGGCCTGCTCTGGTAGAGGTTCTAGTTGAATCCAGAACAGAGGCGGTTAAAAAGGGATAATTAATATGACGTACAATGCTGCATGATAACTATAGGAATGAAGTGTTAAGGAGCTAGCAAGTTAGGCAGGTGCACGGCAAGTGTGCTAAGTAGACCCCAAAAAAGAAAAATTGCCAGCACCAAGGAGGATATCCTCCTTGGTGCTGGCAATTTTTTCTTTTTTGGGTCAACTATAGGAATGAATCAGAGGAGGTAAGAAAAGAGAGACTGGATAAACAATTCACAAAGAAACAATGGGAGCACATATATGTGGCTCCCAAATATGCAACAAATTTAAGAGGATTTAGAATTTTTGCTTGGACATATTTGCATAGCTATTTTTATACCCCAAGCAGACTCCAATGAGTTTTTCTTTAAATAAATACCAAATGCTGGTGGTGTGTTGAGGAAGAAAGGGGTAACTGGGAACATATGTTTTGGGAATGTAATGAGTTGGCAAACTTTAAATATTCCCTACGGAGTACACGGTCAGCAATATTGGGTGAGCAAATAGGTGTAGCTAAGGAATTTTTTTTTGAGCTCGGGTACAGGATATGAATTCCTAGACATAGTAGGCCCCTGTTAAGCTGAATTCTGGTGGCTGCCAAAAAGCAACTAATGGAAAATGGAAATCAATATCTAACCCAACTCTAGGTGAAGTAGTGAATGTTCTAACAAGAGAACAAAGAACTGGAAGTAGGATTTTCACAAAAAGGCTAAGAGCAAATTACATAGATAAAATGGAAATTTTGGGAACTATACATGCAGAATCATGATTTGGAGGAGGAGTGAGGTTTAAGAGAAAGCAGGAATTGATCAATTTATAAAGTAATGTTGGATGGATGATAACTGTATAAAAGAATACATCTGATGTATAATGTTTTTAACTGTGAATACGTTAACAGTTTTTCTTTTATATAAATATATGTTTGCCTATGTCTTAAGTGATAATTCATTAAAGGTGTTAAAAAATTGCACTTAACTGAAAAAATAAGTTATGTCTGACCATAACATTCCATCTATGCTGTTCATCTTCTTTCATTCATCACTGATGGGTTCAGTTCCGAGCCCTCAAAACCGAGTCGGCCTATTACCAAGCTCGCACCAGGCAAAAACTCTCGAGCAAAGCTTCTACCCACAATGCCCTTCTCCCTTTTACCTCAGATTGAGTTTGTCAGTGACAGACAAGGAAAGCAGAGCCCCCTTCTGCGCAAATGGCCTAAGACACTACTTGGACCCCACAGGAGCCTTTGGAGGGTGGAAAGTGTTGAATGAAAGAAGATGAACACAAATGGAACGTTATGGTAAGACATAACGTCTTTATCTGATGTTGTTAATCTTCTTTCCATTCATCACTGATGGGACAGAATCCCAAGCTACCTTGAGACACATTCCCTTATGGAAGAACGTTCCAGAGTACCATTGAGATGAAGGCAGCTCTCACTCTGGAGACCACATCCAATTTGTAATGATTGATGAAAGTGTGGAGTTTAGCCCAAGTGGCTGCTGCGCAAATGTCATCCATAGAAGCCCTGGAATGGAAGGCTACAGATGTCGCCATAGATCTAGTGGAATGGGCTTTAACCTGTGGTATAGGTTCTTTTGTGGAAGAGGCATACAACAGTTGTAATGTTTTACTTATTAAAAAAAGAAAGGCATATGACTGTTGTAATGTTTTACTTATTAAAAGAAGAAAGGCATACAACTGTTGTAATGTTTTTGTTATTAAAAGAAGAAAGGCATACAACAGTTGTAATGTTTTACTTATTAAAAGAAGAAAGGCATACGACTGTTGCAATGTTTTACTTATTAAAAGAAGAAAGGCATACAACTGTTGTAATGTTTTTATTATTAAAAGAAGAAAGGCATACAACAGTTGTAATGTTTTACTTATTAAAAGAAGAAAGGCATACGACTGTTGCAATGTTTTACTTATTAAACTGAAGAAAGGCATACAATTGTTGTAATGTTTTACTTATTACACTGAAGGCAACAGTGATGGTGCACCTACGATGAAATTCTGTGGAAGGGTTTATTACTGATGTCAATAGATAATAAACAGATTAAGCAAACCACAAAAACATTTAGTGCATATGGTAAAGTGCTGCATAACTTTAACAACTGCGTCCTCATCATCTAAAAAGGAAAGCACTGGTTAGAACAAATATACTCTAATTAATGTATAAAAGAATATTTAAAGCAATATGTGCAAACAGGCATAGTACATTTATAGTTTACTATATAGACTGGAACAGGATGGTAGCGCCATCTCCTGGGGAAGAGGGCTACTTACCTGACTTCTGAAATGCTCTTGTTACAGGATATATCCAGAAATTAATGGGGAAGCAAATCAGCATAGATTTGCTGAAAATGTTGTGACATATGGTACAATAAGTTCAGGAACATGCTTACCTACATGAAAAGCAGCAGGCCACAAGTACCAGGCACATTTGAATTATAAGTCCCCATCTTGTCCTCGGTTTCTCTCACATTTCCAGGCATAGTGATATATATATATATATATATATATATATATATATATATATATATATATATATATATAAATAAAACAATCCAGTTAATCCTGATTCTGCCCTGGGGCATTCCTCTGTGAACCATGCCTGGTACCAGTACATCCTGGTTCTGCCCTGGGGCATTCCTCAGGGAGCCATGCCTGGCACCAGTACATCCTGGTTCTGCCCTGAGGCATTCCTCAGGCAGCCATGCCTGGTACCAGTACATCCTGGTTCTGCCCTGGGGGATTCCTTAGTGAGACATGCCTCATACCAGTATATCCTGGTTCTGCCGTGGGGCATTCCTCAGTGAGCCATGCCTGGTACCAGTATATCCTGGTTCTGCCCTGAGGCATTCATCAGTGAGCCATGCCTGGTACCAGTACATCCCAGTTCTGCCCTGGGGCATTTCTCAGTGAGCCATGCCTGGTACCAGTACATCCCAGTTCTGCCCTGGGGCATTCCTCAGTGAGCCATGCCTGGTACCAGTACATCCTGGCTCTACACTGGGGTATTCCTCAGTGAGCCATTCATGGTACCAGTACATCCTTGTTCTGCCCTGGGGCATTCCTCAGTGAGCCATGCCTGGTACCAGTACATCCTGGTTCTGCCCTGGGGCATTCCTCAGTGAGCCATGCCTGGTACCAGTACATCCTTGTTCTGCCCTGGGGCATTCCTCAGTGAGCCATGCCTGGTACCAGTACATCCTTGTTCTGCCCTGGGGCATTCCTCAGTGAGCCATGCCTGGTACCAGTACATCCTGGTTCTGCCCTGGGGCATTCCTCAGTGAGCCATGCCTGGTACCAGTACATCCTGGCTCTACACTGGGGCATTCCTCAGTGAGCCATGCCTGGTACCAGTACATCCCAGTTCTGCACTGGGGCATTCATCAGTCAGCCATGCCTGGTATGGATCCTACAGATACATCTCTCTCAAACTCGTAGCATAAGAAATCTGGGAAAGCCCCAAATAATTTCAGGACAAAGGTCCAAAAATAGAGAAAAAATTTAAATACTGCTATCTTATAAACTTAAAATTTGCTAAAATAAACAGTTTTGTGCTACCATGCATTTTTCCTGAAATATATGAAGTCTGAAACTCAAATATCTGTCATTATTTACTGAATTCAATCAATGATTTGCCCCCAAAAAAAACATTTTATGAGGAACAGACAAAAAACATGAGGCAAAACTCTGGACACTGTGTGAGAATTTGAACAGTTGAGAGGTACGTGCAGGCATCACCCAGGAGACATTCTCATTAGGTGCCCAAACCACATCAACTCACTCCCCTCACTTATAAGGGGATCTCTAAAATCCTTCAAGATTGCCAAAAATGCTCATTCCCCATCATGGATGGTAAGCCTAGTGACCCTGTAAAAGAACCTCATTTGTACCACTTGTATCTGCAATTTCACTTTTGACATCATTCAAAGCCCATCGATGTAGATGTGAGCAGAGACTGAATAGTAAATTGAGAGCTTTATCCTAAGATTCAGCATCTGGTTCTCCACAACAGGTTGGTATAATAAAATGCCTAAAGTACTGTTACCACTGCACTAGTCCACTGGTCATCTGGTTCACCACAACAGGTTGGTATAATAAAATGCCTAAAGTACTGTTACCACTGCACTAGTCCACTGGTCATCTGGTTCACCACAACAGGTTGGTATAATAAAATGCCTAAAGTACTACCTACACTGCACTAGTCTCTGGTCATGGTCTCTCACCACCACAACAGGTTGGTATAATAAAATGCCTAAAGTACTGTTACCACTGCACTAGTCCACTGGTCATCTGGTTCACCACAACAGGTTGGTATAATAAAATGCCTAAAGTACTGTTACCACTGCACTAGTCCACTGGTCATCTGGTTCACCACAACAGGTTGGTATAATAAAATGCCTGAAGTACTGTTACCACTGCACTAGTCCACTGGTCATCTGGTTCACCACAACAGGTTGGTATAATAAAATGCCACTGCACTAGTCCACTGGTCAATTTGCTACTCTCTACTTTCAGTCATAAATGAAACAAAGATACTTAAATTGTTCCAAATTGGACAGTTGTTATACCCTCACCTGCATGGAGTAATACACTAATCCAGGTTTTCAAGACGGGGTCATGACCTCTGACTTAGAGGTGCTGATTTTCATTTGAGCCACTTCACACTCAACAATGAACCACTCCAGTGTCAAGGGATTACAGGCATTTGAAGAAAGCGGACAGCAACTGCAAAGAGAAAGATGCAACCCCTCACATCTCCAAATTAGATATTCTTCAGACTTCACATGGTTATGGGTGTCATGTCCAAAGATATCATAAAACAGGGGAGAGAAAAGCTTTAACTTTGGTAAAGTCTTATATCCATCTTGGACATATTGAATTTAACACTAAGAATTCAGACATAATTCTTTCTTCTCAGCTACAGGCCTAAATTTGGCAAATAGTGGCACCCCAACAGACCATATTAATTTAGTAGCTCCCATAAGACATTCCAGTGTATCAGGTCATATACCTACACATCGCAGTGGCATTAGTGGTAACCTCTCTTGGCCCCTCCAATATACGTGCAAGTGAAAAAGTTGATCCACTGTTCAAAAGCCAGGACAGAATCCAAAGAGCTCCTCCTGAGACTTGACCACTAGAAGAGCACTTCTTTCCAGTACCTGGTACTAACTTGTCCAAGTTGCCTGAGATGTGTTAATCTACAAATGGAACATTCCCTACTGTCATAATTTTTCAGAATAAAGACCACTACTTCAGTTTGCCTGTCCGATATCCACAACTTTCATACAATAATGAAAAATAAACTGTATTAACTACAGTGCCCTAAAATATTTAAAACTCCTTGTACATTTCCAATCAGATCTCACCGATTAAAACAACCTGCTGCAGTGATTTCCAATCAGACATCATCATGTAACACAACCTGCTGCAGTGATTCTCAAACAGATCTCACCAACTAACAACCTGCTGCAGTGACTTCCAATCATATCTCACCGACTAACACAACCTACTGCAGTGATTTCCAATCAGATATCACCACCTAACACAACCTGCTGCAGTGATTCCCAATCAGATCTCACCAACTAACACAAGCTGCTGCAGTGATTCCCAATTAGATCCCACCAACTAACACAACCTGCTGCAGTGATTCCCAATCAGATCTCAACAACTAACACAACCTGCTGTAGTGACCTCATCTGTAGTAACTGATCAACACCTCCCCAACTGCTTCCAGCACTGGCTAATTGCAAGAGGATATCCCACCAGATTTAGAAATCTCCAAAGGTGTTCTTTTAAATTCCAGACAGTGCCCCCCCCCCCCCCCCATCAAAGTCAGTATTCCTCCAGCCTTACAGAGAATGGTCTTAGCAATGTCTTGTTTGCATTCCTGAGGTGCTGGATGGTTTGTCTAAATTCTTTGTTATCATCCAGAAGTTACTTTTCATGGCCTAGCAGTCCCTCCTATATCCTAGCCTTCACTTCAGTATCTGTCCCGTACGTATGAATTCTCAACACTTAGCAAATACAGACAATATAACAGATGGTCTTGTGTTGCAAATGCATGCAGGATAACAGATGGACGTGTGTTTAAAAGTTATCACTGTCTTTAATTTTACCAAGTCTTTGGATTTCTGATACCATGATGGGAAATGACCCCATTCCTAATTCAGGTACGATTAAAGTTTGTGAAATTAGTACTGTTTCATTCTTTGATGTTAGCCAAGAATGCTCATCTCAGCATCTGCAATGTGCCCAGAACTGCCTCCTCCTATAATCCATATGGGACTAAATATATTTGGTAGCATATCTAAGTAGGACTGCAAATTCTTTATTAGACTTGTTGCTTTTACTACTATTGGTACTCTATGGGTATCTTTCTTCCAAAATGCTCTCATTTCTGCCTGTAAATCCTGGTATTTTAAGAGTTTGTGTCTCTGTAAGACACTGTAATGAGTGGGTGTAGCAATTTCACTGATCAATGTTAATTCTGTCTTTTGTTCGTAGACTACATTTGTTTTTCTTGCATCTGTTTTTGAACTGCTGGAAAATGGTGATCCCATGTGATATAAACCATCATTATTTATAATTTGTGGTTCATGTTTCTAATACTTCTGTTAAACCTGAAACCAGTAAGTACTAGCCTAGCTGCCGTTGTGGACTATTTTAGGCCTAACCAATTTCTATTTCAAAGGTGAGATTCAAAGCCTGTACCATTTGTCTGTGAGGAAACACTTGAACCATTATACCAACTCCTTTGCCACAAGTGTATCACACCCAGCATCAAAATAATGTGCGACTGTTTCAAGTTCTTTGTTTTTCCAACAGAACTCAATTTGTCAGTTTCTCCCACTTTTTCAATGGACTTTGTAAACCAGCATGTTTATAGTCCACTATCCTAAGCCACCACTATTAGTTTTTCATCTTCTGGTTTCAGTTCATCTCTCCTTAACTATACCTGCATCATATCAGGGAAAACATGAGGTTGTTCCAGGAGGTCTCTGTATTGCCAGTATATTTAAGACATTTTCAATTTTCTTTCTCTCTCATGTGAGCCTTCTGCTTACATTATTTCTTTTGCTTTTTCGCACATTCAGTAGCCATCTGATTTTTGAGTACTTCTGCTGTGATTCCCATTCCTGCCTAATACCAAAATGCTTGTGCTATATTATGGAAAAAGGTCAGCTTAGATGACTTCTCATGTTTTAAAACATTATTTATGGTTCTGTGTGGTCAGCAGATATGTATGCATTCCCATTATACACTTAGTTTCGAGGAGGTCCATATCTCCTTTATAGCGAGAAATACATAATTTTGTTATACCGTGATTTTTATATATAATTTGATAAGTATGAAACATTTTTCTTGTTTTCTTGTCCAGTTGATCCAATACTTTTTGGGGGCCACTCAGCCACCCCATAACTGTAAGTTAGACCAGGAAAAGCAAATTGATTTACAGCTTGGATTTTATTCCTGGATGTAAATGCAGTATTTTTTCTCACTAAAATAGCTCCTGAATTAGCCACATATAAAATAATGGACTAACAGGTAATTTCTGATAGAAAAATACCAGGTATCTTAAAATGGCAATAACCTCTAAGCCAAAGTAAAATAAAAAAATATTAAAGGGGCAATACTCTGTATGGAAGGATTCTGCACTGGGGATTTATCAACCAGAAAAGAATTTGAAGGCCCACTGCTGCTCCTGTGGGGGCCTCCGAGCAGTTTCTTCACAAGGCAGCAAGAAAATACAGAATATTATTCACTCAGTGTTGACTGTCCTCCCCACGGCTGCCCAATAAGCAGTCACAGTGAAGGTGTGGGAGGAATCCACAGCATTCTGACGCTGGCTGACTTGTGTCTTGGGCAAGATGCAGCCTTTATACCCGAAAGGCTACTGCAGCAGTGGGAATGATTAACTCTAATCTTACTATCCTTCATGCTGGCAGAGTCAGTTCTGAGATTGGGAAGTAGTACTCTGCTCTCCTGGTGGGTTAGCCATGACTTGTAAAGAGGTAATGCCCATGATGGAAGAAAGATCAGGGTTATTAGCAGTGAAAAGTAAGTTTGTCTGGGCCAAGAAGGAAGAGTTAGTCAGGCTGGACTTGTCCTGTTTTGCTTTAAATAGAATTTTCTGGACTGAGGAAAAGGCAGGTAAAGGTACACAGCAATGTTTATTTCCACTGAAAGAAGGCTTTGCTGTTGTCCTTCGCAGCTAACTGGTCAAATTCAGTACGTCGTCACATTTTGTGCAATCTGATGAAAAGTTCCTGGATCCAGTTTAAAGTCATTCTCTTAATCAAGAAATCTGCAGTTAATTTAATAGGTATCAACATGAGTTCTTAGCAATACGGAGACTGTTGCAAACTCCATTTCCAAATCTGAATTATCCGTAAAGAACATTTTTAGTACTACCTATGCTAACTTGAAGGTAGCCAATCTGAAAATGATAATGAAAGACTTTCAGTGTCATATTTACCACCTTCATCTCCTTCACACAAATATGAAGGGATTCTTTTTGTTGATCTCAGCTCCCTCGGACTCACAACTTCTTGAAATGGGTTGCCCTGACAGAATCTAAACAATCTGCTGAAATAATAACAACTATGGATAGTGAAAGCAATTTCATTCTTTGGAAAGTCGTCCATGTCTATCTACCACAGGAATTTCAATTACATATTATATTATACAACTCCTCAGATCTAAAGGATATGTGGACAGGTTTAAAATGTTTCTGAGGATGACTGTCTTCCACATATGTAACCTTGCTTGGAGAAACCAGGCTAATACAGAAAGACAAACAGTAGTGGTATTATAGTCACTGCCCTTGCTGTGATGGCTCACCGCTTAGAAAATTAAAACTGGACTGCATCATCTCTGTTCTTTTATCTGGATTTGAATGTTTACTGTAGTTTATTCAATCATAGTGTCTGAGTACACAGCCCAGTCATTATAATTTTCAATCATTAATAAAACAAGGTATGTTGAATTTGGCAGTATCTGTGGCATAAAAGGTAACACACTCACGTTTGCTGCAGAAGGCTGTGGGAGTTATATTCACACACCAGGTAGCTGGATTGCTGATACTGCAGAACAGTATAAGGGGGATGCTGCACTGTTAAGTGTGTTGTCCTTAAGATGATAACCTAAACTGGGTCCCCATATGCCTGAGATGGTGGTAGTTCAGGTGGATGTAAAAGATCCCACTGTACCTACTGAAAAAAGAGTAAAGGTTCTTTATTGATAAAATTCTGTTTACATTAGCTACACATTATACATTTACAATTATATAAATATTTTACCTTTTTACACTCTAATCCATTCTTATCCTTACACATTTCAACCCCCTTCATTTTTCCACAACCAAAAACATATTGTCTTCAAAATTTCTAATGTACATTTTCCATTAAATTCCATTTAAACTTTAATGCCATTAAATATAAAATATATATAATATTACAATATATATATAAAATAAAAATATATATAATATATACAAATATTAGTCCAGTAAATATAAAACTTATCAATTTCTTTCACCCCTGCTTTTATTGCCATAATACCAATATTCTAATATATTCATATTTAAGACTTCTACACGTAATAACATTCCAATATCTTATTTCCACATATTTTCTTCCACAATCCCTTTACAATTCAAAAGCTACTGGACTGGATGGATTGAATATCATATGTGTAACAGCATGGAAGAATGGCAAAAAGTGTATTTTGTACAGGTACTAAATGAGAAAACAAATCTGCATTGTGGTGATGAAATTTATATGGAAGAAGGGAGCAAAAGAAGATACCAGAAAATGGAGACTGACGGCATCGAACATGGTCTTCCCATAAATGATTTAACTCTTTGGAGACTGACAGCTTTGAACATGGTCTTCACATAAATGATTTAACTATTTGGAGACTGACAGCTTCGAACATGGTCTTCCCGTAAATGAATTAAATCTTTGGTGACTGACAGCTTCGAACAGGGTCTTCGCATAAATGATTAAACTCTTTGGTGACTGACAGCATCGAACAGGGTCTTCGCATAAATGATTAAACTCTTTGGTGACTGACAGCTTCGAACATGGTCTTCCCATAAATGATTTAACTCTTTGGTGACTGACTTCCCATAAATGATTTAACTCTTTGGAGATAAATGATTAAACTCTTTGGTGACTGACAGCATCGAACCTGGTCTTCACATAAATGATTTAACTCTTTGGAGACTGACAGCTTCGAACATGGTCTTCCCATAAATGATTTAACTATGATTTAACTCTTTGGAGACTGACAGCTTCGAACATGGTCTTCCCATAAATGATTTAACTCTTTGGAGACTGACAGTATCAAACATGGTCTTCCCATAAATGATTTAACTCTTTGGAGACTGACAGCATCGAACATGGTCGTCCCATAAATTATTTAACTCTTTGGAGACTGACAGCTTCAAATATGGTCTTCCTATAAATGATTTAACTCTTTGGTGACTGACAGCATCGAACATAGTCTTCCCATAAATGATTTAACTCTTTGGAGACTGACAGCTTTGAACATGGTCTTCACATAAATGATTTAACTATTTGGAGACTGACAGCAATGAATTAAATCTTTGGTGAATGACAGCATAAATGATTAAACTCTTTGGTGACTGACAACATCGAACATGGTCTTCCCATAAATTATTTAACTCTTTGGAGACTGACAGCTTCAAATATGGTCTTCCTATAAATTATTTAACTCTTTGGTGACTGACAGCATCGAACATAGTCTTCCCATAAATGATTTAACTCTTTGGAGACTGACAGCATCGAACCTGGTCTTCACATAAATGATTCAACTCTTTGGAGACTGACAGCTTTGAACATGGTCTTCACATAAATGATTTAACTATTTGGAGACTGACAGCTTCGAACAGGGTCTTCGCATAAATGATTAAACTCTTTGGTGAATGACAGCATCGAACAGGGTCTTCGCATAAATGATTAAACTCTTTGGTGACTGACAACATCGAACATGGTCTTCCCATAAATGATTAAACTCTTGGAGACTGACAGCATCGAACATGGTCTTCCCATAAATGATTTAACTCCTTGGAGACTGACAGCTCCGAACATGGTCTTCCCATAAATTATTTAACTATTTGGTGACTGACAGCATCGAACATGGTCTTCCCATAAATTATTAAACTCTTTGGAGACTGACAGCTTCGAACATGGTCTTCCCATAAATTATTTAATTATTTGGAGACTGACAGCTTCGAACATGGTCTTCCCATAAATGATTTAACTCTTTGGAGACTGACAGCATCGAACAGTCTTCCCATAAATGATTTAACTCTTTGGGAACTGACAGCATCAAACATGGTCTTCCCATAAATGATTAAACTCTTTGGAGACTGACAGCATCGAACATGGTCTTCCCATAAATGATTTAACTCTTTGGGAACTGACAGCATCAAACATGGTCTTCCCATAAATGATTAAACTCTTTGGAGACTGACAGCATCGAACATGGTCTTCCCATAAATGATTAAACTCTTTGGTGACTGACAGCATCGAACATGGTCTTCCCATAAATGATTTAACTCTTTGGAGACTGACAGCTCTGAACATGGTCTTCCCATAAATGATTAAACTCTTTGGTGACTGACAGCATCGAACATGGTCTTCCCATAAATGATTTAACTCTTTGGAGACTGACAGCTCCGAACATGGTCTTCCCATAAACTATTTAACTATTTGGTGACTGACAGCATCGAACATGGTCTTCCCATAAATGATTAAACTCTTTGGAGACTGACAGCTTCGAACATGGTCGTCCCATAAACGACTTAACTCTTTGGAGACTGACAGCTTCGAACATGGTCTTCCCATAAATGACTAAACTCTTTGGAGACTGACGGCTCCGAACATGTAACTATTTGGTGACTGACAGCATCGAGCATGGTCTTCCCATAAATGATTTAACTCTTTGGTGACTGATAGCATCGAACATGGTCTTCCCATAAATGATTTAACTCTTTGGAGACTGACGGCTTCGAACATGGTCTTCCCATAAATGATTAAACTCTTTGGTGACTGACAGCATCGAACATGGTCTTCCCATAAATGATTAAACTCTTGGAGACTGACAGCTTCAAACATGGTCTTCCCATAAATGATTTAACTCTTTGGAGACTGACAGCATCGAACATGGTCTTTCCATAAATGATTTAACTCTTTGGAGACTGACAGCATCAAACATGGTCTTCTCATAAATGATTTAACTCTTTGGTTGGTCTTCTCATAAATGATTTAACTCTTTGGAGACTGACAGCTTCGAACATGGTCTTCCCATAAATGATTTAACTATTTTCTATCTTCCTTATTTAGTTCTTTTTCGTTTCATTTCTTAATACTTTTACTTACTCTTATGTCCTTCTTTTTCTTGCACTTCGACCCAGATTAAGTGATCTGAAAAACCTGTTAATTTTATTCCTTCTTGTACAGCTTTCAAACTATCAGATATTATAAAATAATCTATTTCTGTTCTTATATTATTCCTTTTATAGGTCCAGTGTTCATTGCCCCATATATACAATTTTCCAGTTTTTATTATTTCTGATATTATCCTAACATCATTTCCCTCTTTTTTCTTAAAATCACAATTAAAATCCACCACTAATACTCACTCCAAGTCTCCAACATAAGAAAAGAATGAAACAATGTTTAAAAATATGAAACTGCGACATAAGCATATACTGCAACGATTCTCTGTACATATTTTTCCACCTTATACCTATCAGTTACTCTTCCCAGTTCTACTATAGTACAATATAAAACTCTTATTATATTGTAACATAATTAACTTAATCCTGAAATTGTATCTTTTACCATATGCCAAATAATGTCACCATCCCATAATTCTTCTCTTTGCAACCTTTCTTCTTCCGCTAGTATTCTTGTATCGTCTAATACAATAATATGCATATCAAGTGTTAAACACCATTCTAGTACACCTAAATCTTCTGTACACTATTAACACTTATAGCTAGGGTTTTCATCTTTCTTCCAATATAAACTGTTATCTCATTATGTTTCTACCCTTTGCCTTTTTTATTTTCTTTTACAACTACACTTTTAACTTCCTTTTTCTATCGTTCACCCTTTTCCCTAGGGAATTCTTTTTTCCTTTAACCATTCTCCAATTCGTATGTTCATCTTCACTTGACTCTTGTATTATTCCCACCACATTTTTATGTTTATAAACTAATTTCACTTCTTTACTATTTTCTTCTACTGTTATTTGTTCCTCATGCTCATCTTCTAAATCCCGTTCTATATTATGTTCACATTTCTGCTTTTGCGCTTTTTCTTTGACCTCTAGGTTATCTTCATAATCCACCCATACATGTCCTGTCTGTCCACATTTTCTACATATCATATCACATTTATTAGCTTCATGCCCTGATTTACCACAAATAAAACACTTTCTTTTGTCACAATTGCTAATTAAATGGTCATTTTTACCACAATGAACATGTTTTGGCTGTTCCCTATATTTTACAACACCCTTATTTCCTTCCACATTTATCATGCAAGGAAGATGTATAATTTTTTTCATTTTCCATTTTCAAAATTACACCGTATTCCCAGCCCCCAGTCCACAAACTTTTATCATCATAAATTTTGTAACATCCAGGACGCCTTTACATAGTCATTAAAAAGTCCTTTAACACTTTTTTCAACATCTGTTCAGAACTGCTAAAAAATTCTCTTTCTTTCTGTAAAATGTTTGTACCACATATTAATTCCATGGATTACAGTTTCTCTTAATTTCAATTTGTTCTAAAAATGTCTCCATATAGTGTGCTGTCTCAAACAGAATACCATAGTAAGTATCTTTATTAATATGTATACAATGCTCTTACCTCCTTAAGAGAGATGCCCAAAGGTGAGATTACATTGTTCCAAATCTTATACCTTTCAGGTTTTTTCTTTACTGCTCAGTCTTACCACAAATTTCTTCCTTGCCTTCTCTTATCACCTCTTGTCATCTTTCCCCTTCTTTCACCATCTGTGCATAAGACTTTTCTCTCAAAATATCTTCTTCTTGTATTTTATCCATAATCTCTCCCTATGAAGTTGATACCTCATTGTCCAGTTTGCTTTGGCTCAACATATCCCTCAAATAAACAATGTGCAACCCTCCCGACTGGCGGGTTGTAATCATACACCAATCCTATGATCCAGCCTGATACAACCTTTCCAGAAACATTTCAGAATCATGTAAAGGTGCATTCACCTTTAGCTCGGCACTCCACTCAGATTTTCCCTTAGCTGACCACTCCTGGCGGGTTGTAATCATACACCAATCCTATGATCCAGCCTGATACAACCTTTCCAGAAAAATTTCAGAATCACGTAAAGGTGCATTCACCTTTAGCTCGGCACTGCACTCAGATTTTCCCTTAGCTGAGCACTCCTCTCTTCCATCACTCTCTGCCATCGCATCATTTTGCGAAGGAACAGATTCCTTCGCTTCCAAAATATCATCTTTTCATTGTCATTATCTCCTTCACCGACCATCTCCGTTACACCTTCTTGAATTGACATGTTTCTGACTGCTTCAAGCCACCTCCATTGCTCACTCAGAGTGGAAGCAGAAGTGTGATCACAAACAGGGTCTCCATATGCTAAGACTAGGGCAAGATCCCAGATGTTCTAGCCAAATTTTCCCTAGCAGTATAACTACCATCGCCCCTGAAAAGAGGCTACTAACCTAATGGGATTAGCCCAGTCAACAAAAGATAAATCAAGTAAGTAAATAAAAAATGAGCTTTGAAAATAACAGAGCTAATCATTTGATAAATATTGTGGGTACCATTAATGATATGGATGAAAACTTGCAAATGATGGTAATTTTTCTGCAACTAAACTGTTTTTTTTTTTTTGTGAGAAAATGTAATTGCAGTGTTAAGACATGCATCCCCCATGTCATGGACAGCCACATAAGGATCCTGACCTATGAAAGTGAATACAGTTTGCAGAAACAATGAATGCTATACTGCTCAGATCTGACAAGTCTAGAATACGCCATGAAGTACTGTCCTTTCAGGTACCAGAAAGTCTGGAATAAAATCCCTGCCCTCTTTCACTGATATGAACTCTCTCTACCTTTCAGGTACCAGAAAGTCTGGAATAAAATCCCTGCTTCTTTCACTGACATGAACTCTACCTTTCAGGTACCAGAAAGTCCGGAATAAAATCCCTGCCTTCTTTCACAGATATGAACTCTCTCTACCTTTCAGGTACCAGAAAGTCTGGAATAAAATCCCTGCCTTCTTTCACGGATATGAACGAACTCTACCTTTCAGGTACCAGAAAGTCTGGAATAAAATCCCTGCCCTCTTTCACCGATATGAACTCTCTCTCCAGGCAACATTCTTTGCCAGGAGATGCTCCATCAATTGAAGTTCCAAAAGAACCTGATGCGATGAAATGTGTGGGGTCTCTGAACAATTCTACAGCATACCTTTCCAGAACTTTTTGTAACACCCATATGCCTGTGCCATTGAAGATGACAAGCTTACCTTCCTGGGGTATTGGGGAAGATGTAGAGGATAAAGGCAGGTGGCAGTCAGTTTGAGGTTCTCTAGGTGTGTGTGTGTGTGTGTGTGTGTGTGTGTGTGTGTGTGTGTGTGTGTTTCCTTTTGCAACTGATTTTTAAAAATTACATTTTTCCTTTCTGAACTGTTTTCACTGATAAAAATTATTGACAGCATTTTTTTCTTTAAGATTTTTGTTTCATTATTGAAATTTTTGAGATGTGCGGTAAGAGGTACAAAGTTCATAGACAAAAATAGAGAAATTTTAGCTGATTTATAAAGAAATCAAAGTTAAGTTTGTATAATACAAACAGGAACTGCAATACAAAGTGAGTAAAAAGCAGGCATGTTTAGACAGAAAGGCAGCGGACAGAAACTGACAGAAGTAAGGAAGTGAAGAAGGGACAGTAAGAAAATATAAGGTATGAACAGGTACTTTTTCACATTTGGGGTTATAGGTTGTCATGGCGTTGAGCAAGAACAGAGCCAGCTTTTAGCTAGGAAGTCTTTCAGAATGGTTTTGAAGGATGAGAGGGAGGGCACTGATCTGATGGATAGAGGTAAGGAGGTATAATTTATAAACACAATAAATGGTCTGCCCTGCTATGCACCCCTGATGAAATAATTACATGACACCCTAGTACTTATGATGTTATTTATGTACAAGGCACACATGCTGTAGTAGTGTATATTTGATTGTCCCTAGCACCTACAGAGTGTGCATATGCCAAGAAGCTGATCACTCAACATACAAATTGTAGCAACTGCTTTGTGTACGTTACCAGGTGTGCTTTGTACCCCAACGGTATTGTGCATCCTGCCACAATATCTTTCTTACAATGATCACTGCATACAAAAATAAATCACATGCTACTTCAGTGCTTTATATTCTTTATTTCTGTAAGCAAGGACTGACAAATCAGACATGCGCAACCATGTCTCTGAAGTAAGCATTTGTCTCTTCAGTAGCGGAGTCTGCAGCATGTCCACTCATGGTCACAGTGTAGATAGCACTCATGAACCTCATTCTTTGTGTCAATAATGGGCAGAAATAACTTATGACCAACATATTTAAGACATGATCAGCAACACACAATTCTAAAGACATGCGTCTGGAGCATTTCTCTCCGGGCCTCCGCTGAAAACAGGCTCTGTGGAACCTAGTCGGACTTTCCCAGTAAACAAATGTTAAATAAATAAATTAAATTAAAAAAAGAAAAAAACTGTTAATACTCAATTGAGGTGTCATTTGCTCAAAAATGAAAACCCTAGCTGGGAGTAGAACAGCTTGTTAAAAAACAAAAGTTCAAATAACATTTGAAATTATACTGTTAAAAATCTTAATGAAACACTGAAACAAAGCATACATTTTTAATAGGAGTAAGAATTCCCAAATACACACACACCCCTCAGGGGAAGCTATGTCCTCCACACACACTACTTAATATATTAGCTCTGAGGCTGATGCGCTTTGGCATAAAGAAATATCAGTGATCACCATAGCTGTATGTTAGCACACAGTCAGAAGTCACATAGCTTGCCAGTTCTTAACTCAGATTCTAAGGGAGGATATTATCTGTTTATAGCATCATATAGCAAAAGCATGTCTACTGTCATAATCCCCAAAGAAGGTGCTTGCCTGTAAAGAAAACTCTCATAACCCCCAAAGAAGGTGCTTACCTGTCTACTCTCATAATCCCCAAAGAAGGTGTTCACCTGTCTACTCTCATAATCCCCAAAGAAGATGCTCACAGCTTACCTGCAAAGAAAATATCTGATGGTATCTCTGTGGAACGTTGGCTTTAATAAAATCAGCAGCAGTGCTTGCAGCGTTAGACGCCTCCTTTGTCTTTCCAGCATCTAAAAAGCATTCAATTAATTCCCTAAAATATAAGAATGCTGTATATCAGAACTGCATTTCTAGCAGACAAAACAAATGCCCAGTAGGTGCATGCAGATTCACAATGAATAGCATTTGCTCAAATTACTACAGATTATACATCCATCCCAGTTCAGTATCCTCATACAGGATAAAATATATAAATTATTTTATTTTATTTATTTTATTTATTTTATTTTACATTTGTTGACCGGGCTAGTCTAGCTGGATACATATCCGTTTACAGTAGAGGCCCGGGGAGAAAAGCTCCAGTTCAGTTCAAATTACAGTAATGAATATGATTAAAGCAAATATTTAACAATTTTTCAACAAAGATTTCTAATAGGTACAAGAGAGGCAGAGCAATAACATTCAGATAACACTTCCTGTACCAGGTAAGAACCAAATGGGAATTAATCACAGCCCTGGAAATAATGTGTGTATGGCATTTAATCCTCTGCATCAGCAAAAAGTATAGAAAGACATACGTCACGCTGCAAATCCATGTGAATGAACCCCTCAACTCAAATTTATGGAACAAAAAATAAAGTAAATAAAAAAAAAACTTTCAGCTGTAGACCTGGATCAACATTAACTACTACCTCCTTACTGCAGTTATTATTAGCTAAAGACATTTGTTTAAATAGCCACAGTTGGCTGTTTGAACAAGTACAGGTACTACACTCACACCCAAATGGCAACTCTTTTGGGGTGCTGCTTATACCCTGAAACAGCCTGCGTCAGCTGCTGCTTTCATCCTACCCTAGAGACAGTACTGTTTAGGAGTACATGTCTTCTAGGTTAAACTGTGAGGTAAGTAGTCAGCACAAAGTTTGTAGTAGGTTGTTGAGATGTGTTACAAATCAGACAGTGTAATACTGTGAAATGTCTTTGGACCCAGGTTGCACTTGTAAATTAGAAGTTATGTACTCACCATAACGTTCCATCTGAGTAGGTGACTTCATTTGGATGCAACCTGTGGGTTTTGGATCCAACCTCGGATCCGAGCCGGCATTTCAAAAGCTTAGGATCCGAGCTCCTAGCTCCTCCCTCTACCCATAATCCCCTGCCAAGCCCTAACTGACCTCAGATTGAGTTTGCCTATATAATACTAGAATAAAAAGTATCTACATAGATGAATAAACTCTTATATAAATGTCAGGGGGATGGAGGGGGGATGGTTGCATCCAAATGAAGTCACCTACTCAGATGGAACGTTATGGTGAGTACATAACTTCTAAATCTGAAGTAGGCAGACTTCATTTGTCTGCAACCTGTGGGACAGAGTCCCCAGCTACCTAAATCTTGGGAGGCCGTCATGGAAGGATGTTCCGGAGCACCGCTGAGCCAAAGGATGCTCTTCCCCTGGAAACAACATCCACCTTATAATGAGAAATGAAGGTATGAGACTAGGCCCAAGTGGCTGCCGCGCAGATATCATCCAATGGCACTCGGGACTTAAACGCGGCTGAATTGGAAACTGCCCTAGTGGAGTGAGCAGTAACCCTCTGAGGAGCAGGCCTACCTGAGGTGTCATAAGCCTGCAGAATACAATTAGCAATCCATCTTGACAGTGTGACTTTGGAAACTGCTTTGCCCATAGCAAATTTAGCAAAGGAGACGAACAGTTGATCTGATTGTCTATGACCAGCCGTTCTGTGCATGTAAAAGCGCAATTGTCTATGAACATCTAAAGAATGCAGCTTATATTCTCCTTTGTTTTTATAATTGGGGAAAAACACAGGTAAGTTGATTGATTGATTAATATTAGATTCCGAAGAAACTTTTGGAAGAAAAGATGGATTGGTCCTGAGGCACACCCTATCGGGAAAAAAGAAGAGGTAAGGCGGTTTGACGCACAGAGCCTGAAGTTCCGACACTCTTCTGGCTGATGTGATGGCTACCAAGAAAGCAGTCTTCCATGAAAGGTACTTTAGATCTGCAGAAGCTGCAGGCTCAAAGGGGGAAGCAGTAAGGGCCTGTAGAACTAAGGATAGGTCCCAAGGTGGTACAGCTTCTTTGACCGGTGGCCTCAACAGAAAAACTCCTTTAAGAAATGTCTTGCAAAGTTTTGCAGTCATGAGGGGAGCTGACTCATGACCCATATGATAATGGGAAATCGCTGCCATTTGTACCTTTACCGTGGAAGAACTAGCCCCTTGATGAAAGAGGTCTGTTAAGAAGTCCAGTACCGTAGACATAGGTGCCGAAAAAGGATCAACATTTTTCTGGACCGCCCAAATAGAAAACCTTTTCCATTTACTCCGACAAACCTTCCTAGTGGAAGGTTTATGAGCCGCCACTAAAATGGCCTTGACAGGTGACGAGATACCGGGAGTCTTAATCAAGGATGGAACTGGAGCAGCCAGGCTGCCAATTTCAGGGCGAGTAGATTCGGGACCGGGAGTCCTAGAGGATGGGAGATGAGATCCGGGATCGGATCCAGAATCCAGGGCGGATTCACTTTGTGAGACCATACATAAGGGAACCAGGGCTGACTAGGCCAGCATGGGGCAATAAGAATCATTCTGCTCCCCAAACTGTTGGCTTTCTGCAAGAGCCTCTGCATCAGAGGTAGTGGAGGATAGGCATAAAGGAGACCGGGAGGCCAAGCATGCACCAGAGCGTCTCTCGGGGATTCCCCAGGTGGGGGAAGTAGAGCGAAGAAACTGTCGCATTTGGCATTTGAGTGAGAAGCAAAAAGATCGCAACAGGGTTGCCCCCAGACGGCAAAAATCTTCTTCGCTACCAGAGGATTGAGAGACCATTCGTGCGGGGAAAGAATGGTGCGACTGAGCTTGTCCGCAAGGATGTTGGATTTTCCCAGAATGTGCGTTACTACAAGAAAGCGTTTGGTGGAAATTGCCCATTCCCAGACTCTCATGGCCTCTCGACAAAAGGGATAGGACCTGGTTCCCCCCTGCTTGTTGATGTACCAGACTACCGACATGTCTGTCTGGATCGCAATAGTCCCCGTAGGAAAAAGGCTGTGAAGTGCTTGCAACGCTAGGAGCACCACCCTCATTATCCAGGACATTTATATGCAACGAGGTCTCTGAACTGTTCCACGTGCCTTGGACAATCTTGCCCGCAGAATGCACCCCCCACCCGAGGCAAGAAGCGTCCGTAGTCACCGTGGCTCGGGGGAATGCTGCAAAAAAGGGTCTCCCTGCTAGAGGCTCCGGAGACTGGAGCCACCAAAACAGGGAGTCCTTGCATGCCTTGCTGACCGCTATCGGGCTGTTGAGAGAGGTGTATAGCGGGGACCACTGGACCTGTAGGGTCCATTGAAGAACCCGCATGTGTAAGCGAGCATGAAGAAGTGGAATAGCTGCTGCCATTGAACCCAGAGCCCTCAGGACCGAAGCCGCCGTGGGAAACGGTAGCAGGACTGCTGTGATATGACACCTCAGGCTGGACAGCCTGTCTGGGATGAGGAAGGCCCGCATTGATCTTGTGTCCAACCTTCCTCCTATGAAATCTATAAGTTGTGTGGGGTTCAGTAAAGATTTTTCCCAGTTTATGATGATGCCCAGCCTTGGGGCCATAAGAAGGAAACAGTCCCTGGCTGAGCACAGTAGATGCCTTGATGATGCCGTCAGGAGCCAGTCGTCCAGGTACGGAAAGACCTGTAATCCCTGGAGTCTCAGGTGGGCCGCTACTACTGCTAGTACCTTGGTGAACACCCTGGGGGCAGAGGTGAGACCGAAGGGGAGGACCCTGAACTGGTAGTGGCTGGCTCCCAGCAGGAAGCGAAGGAACCTCCTGGACTGTCTGTCCATCCGAATGTGGTAGTACACGTCCTTGAGGTCGACAGAGCACATCCAATCGTTCTCCCGCAAAAGGGGGAGTATAGATTGTAGGGTGACCATCCGGAACTTTTGCTTGGTTACTGACAGGTTCAGCAGGGAAAGATCTAAGATTGGTCTTAAGTCCCCCGTTTTCTTTGGAACCAAGAAGAACCTGGAGTAAAACCCTGATCCGGTTTGATCTCGGGGGACGCGCTGGATGGCTCTTTTTTCTAGCAGCTGCTCGATTTCGACAGCTGCTGCCTCCCTTTGGTCGGGTGGTACATCAGGGAGGCTGCAGGATCTGGGGATTTTGCTCAGGGGAATGGCATAACCTCTGGATATCACACGAAGCACCCAACGGTCTGATGTGATTGACTCCCAAGAAGTCAGGTGCCTCGAAAAACGCCCCCCGACTGCCTCCAGAGACGGACAGCCGGGCAACCCTTCAGGGCTGTTGCGGGGGTCTGTCAGAGAAAGGTTCTCTGGACCCAAAGTTCCTAGGAGCCCCTCTGCCTCTAGGGCGGCGACCTCCCTGTCCTCCTCTGCCAAGGAAGGACTGGTTATCCGGAGCAGGTTGGGACTGCTGCGATTTCCGGAACCACATCTTCTTCTGTCCCTTTTGGTTCTTCGAGAAGGAACTCTGGGGAGCTGAGAAGCAGACTCCGACGGCAGACAGCGTCTTCCCGTCCTTCTCGCTCTGGACTAACGTTTCGCAAACAGTTTTGCCAAACAAGGCAGAACCATCAAAGGGGGCATTCACGAAGGTTGCTTTGAAGGGCTCTGCGAAATCACAGTGGCGGAGCCAGACCTGACGTCTCATGACTAGGCCCACTCCGCTAGCTCTAGCGGCTCCTTCGGTAGCGTGAGAAAGTAGCCGCATAGAAGTATTGGAAACTGCTCTAAGAGTGGCCATACGGGTGGAGTACACTTGTTTGTCCTCACCCGACATGGACTCTGGGGGGGATGCAGCGTACTCTTTAATCAGGTCCCGCTGCATCCTGATAACATGTGCCATGTAGTTCAGCGCTCTCAAAGAGAAGGTTGCTGAACTAAAAACTCGCTTCCCAATGCGATCCATCGAGTGGGACTCTTTGCCCGGAGGATGCATAGAGGGACTCTCCTGTGCTAACTCCCTCTTCGTGGCTGCAGCCATCATTCATGGCATCTACCGGGGGGGCCCTTGCTCCAGTGAGTGCGGTCCGCCGGGGGGCTCAGGATACGGTCCGGACGCTTGGGTACAGGCTCAACGGTGTCCGGATCCTTCCATGCTCTGGTGGATATAAGGTCCACCAGAGGATCGGCAGGAGGGGACACCCAAGAGGTAGATAGATAGACCCGCCTCGAATGACTCCAAGAACACAGACTCGTCTGAGGAGGCCTTGGGGGCAGACCCCCCCCCCCGATCCTTAACATCTCCATAATGTCTCCAAAGGAGACGTCTTCCTGGGGTGATCTTGGGGAGCCCTCCCCTTCATCCAAGTCTATGTCTTCGGTAATGGACTCTGGGGAGTCCATGTGCCTCCGTTTGCACTTACGCTTCCGAGGCACTTCCTTGGGGGGACTGTCCGAGGAGTCCTCTTCAGCAGCTAGATGTTCCAAGGGAACTACTTGGGACATCGACGCGGGCTGTCCCTGGGACCGGCTGATGGGAGCCTGGCCCAGCTGCAAGGGAGTGCGGGGTGGAGCCGTGGCAGGGACCGGGGGTCCAGTAGTCCTCAACAGCGCCCTTTCCACTACGTCGAAGGCAGAGGGGGAGCCAGCTTCTCTAAGCCCCGAGAGCTGACCCCCACTCGTATCCGACGCACGGACAGGAGTCGGAGCCGAAACAGTCGGATCCGAGAGACTGGTGTGCTCCGACTTAGACGGAGCCGAAGACACACCAGCTCCCTCGGATCAGAGGCTCGGCCCTCGGCTCCGAGAGGTTGGGTCCGAAGTACCCAAAGCACTCAAGGGATGGGTCGGATCTGAGGTGCGCCGACCTATCGGATCCGACCCACCCCCGGATCCAACTCTGCCCGGCGCCGACAGCTCCGAACCCGGGGTGTGGGTCTGAGAAGGAGCAATGGGGGCGAAAAAAGGGGTCGAAGCCCCTCCCAGATGGGGGGGGGGCTAAGAGCACTCCCATTTGCATCTGGGCCTGGATGAAACGCTTCATCATCCGGTCCATGTCTGCTTCGCTCATAGAAAAGGTGGATCTAGATGAGGCCACAGAAGCGGACCCAGAGAGCCGCCTCGGGGACCTCACTGAAGGGCTAGCCTCCTCCTCCTCGAGCCCAGAAGAGAACAGAGGGGAGTGGAGCCGAGGAGGAGGAGATCTAGAAGACACAGGGGAGGCCCGCTTAGACGGAGGAGCTGAACTTGAGGTCTCGGCTCTCCGTTTGTGGTGCCTCTCCTTGTGTCTCTCCTTCTTCTCTTTCTCCCTTGTAGTCTCCCTCTCCTCCGGCTTTTTGGTTGGAGGTCAAGTCCCTGCCGGGGAAGGGGAGACCGCAGCACCCACGGAAGGCTGCTGGCTAGTAGGGGCAGAGGCCGGAGCCACATCTTGAGGGAGAAGTCCCACCAGAACAAGCTTCGACCTCCGCTCCCTTAAAGCTCGGGGGTTGAACCCTGCACATACGGTACAACCAGATGACAGGTGTTCATCCCCCAAGCATTTAACGCACCGAGTGTGGCCATCTGCTGGGGACAGCTTATGGCCACACTCGGTACGTTTAGAAAACACTGCCTTATGGGCTTCTGACATCCTAAGCCCTAACAGGCCTAAAACACACAGTACAAACAAACACACAAACTACGCAAAACCCGTGAAAAAAATTAACAAGATAGAGAGAGGAAAGCCTAACACATACACTCTACTTAACTAAATTTTAAAAGTTTAAAGTTCTTAAAATTTTTCAGTCAAAACTCTTACCTGTAACCAGGAGCTCGAGGAGTCCGTTGCAACTTGAAAAGCGGCAAACGAAATCTGAGGTCAGTTAGGGCTTGGCAGGGGATTATGGGTAGAGGGAGGAGCTAGGAGCTCGGATCCTAAGCTTTTGAAATGCCGGCTCGGATCCGAAACCCACAGGTTGCAGACAAATGAAGTCTGCCTACTTCAGATCCAGAGTTATTTGTCCTCTGACAGATGGTTCTGCAGTCCAGATACTGGCATATGTACACTTTAAGTGACCAGCAAAACCGATAATTACCAAACATGGGGTACCTGATCACTTTATTTGTCAATTTAACACGAGTGAAGTATATTTCAAACTAATTTTCAGATACCCTTACAGAAAACTGTCCTGGAAGATCAGGAGCTCTCTAAATTGCCTTTATCTCTTTTAGAGTGATGTGCAGAGACCTCTCTTTAACGAAATTACTCTATACAGAGTCGTTGCTGGTAAGCTACTGAAGCATAATCCATGGATCTGTTGGCATATGCTGCGTTACTACTGGGGGAAATAAGAGACCCACCTTTGGAAAGGTTTTATGGGTTGCTCCATCATAAAATTTCTTAACTGGCAGACTGAGAAAGATTAGCTCTTCCCACTAGTGATTCTGACGACTGCTTCCAGAAGTTCCTAATGTGCCGCTGAGGTCTCCTTATTTGCAGCCTTATATGATGAACTAACAGAATGCAAAAGGATACTCTGTATAGACGTACATGGAGAAAGTAAAGTCTAACAGAATGCAAAAGGATACTCCGTATAGACGTACATGGAGAAAGTAAAGTTGTGCAAGTTGAACTTATCATAACAGTACATGTTTAAATGATCATGGCTGCAGTAGCCTTAGCTATTTAGATTATATCTTGCAAAGGATACAACAGCCAGACAGCTTCCAAAAATCTCAGGGCACCTTCCATGCACCCAAACTGTCAAACAGCTTGAACTGAGCTCACCAAAAGACATATTTGAATGCAAAGCCTCAGAAGTTTCTTGCCAGCAGACAGAGGGAAGCTGAGCCCTAAAAAAGACAATGCTAAGAACAAAAAAAAATAATGCTCACACTCTGGCATAAAAAAAATGCACAAGGATGGAGGAAAAGAGCCATTTTTACTGCAGTAGTGATTATTCAAACATCTACTGTTATGGTTAGTTCAAGTTACATAACTGTACTATTTCATCATTCTAAACGCTGCTGCAGAAGCCATAGCTATATGCGTAGATTACCATAGCTAACGTTGGGAAGTGAAGGAGGGAGTCCAAGAGTCCCTGAAGACTGGTTCTAGCAAAGCTTGACCTGGACCTACAGAAGGAATCAAGCTTATAGTGTTATGTAAAAGAATGTACAGAGGACAAAGTAGCAGCATCTAGACTACTTCTAGAATCCAACCTTTTCCAAAAAGCCACAGATGAAGCCAAGGCCATGGTAGACATGGCCGGCCTTAGGCATAGGCGAACTAGGCAACCGTCTAGGGCGCCGTACAGGCCAGCCTCGTATAGGGCGCATTTTTATGTATTTATTTCAATTAATTTACGTTTCTTATTTTGATGTCTTCTGGGTGCCCCGTCTCAGAGGATTACTTTTTTTTGGTGGTGGTCGCAAGCAGCAAGACGTCGTCCGTTCGATTATCAGCTAGAGCGTCTTCTGTGTGAAGACATGCGTGAAGGGGCGTACCTTCATTGAAGGTTGTGCCTCAGGGCTGGTAACTCAGCATGTAAAAATTTTCTGCTAATCATTAGTGGACCAGAGTTCCACTGTGGCGACCCCTAACCGGGAAAAGCAGAAAGACACAACAACCTGATTTATGTAGAGCTAGTGTTCTCCAGGAAGAGTTAATTTTTCTATATATATATTGGTAAAATCACACTTTTCTGCTCATCGCTAATGCAAAATGGCATTAAAAAGCTTTCTATTTTTGTTACTCAACGCTCCATTTATTTGCTGCAAGTTTTGCTTTCTCTGTCTCTTTCTGTGTGCAGTTTGTACCAGATTGGGGAGCAGTACTAACTGGTCTTCGTGACGAGTTCCCCTCAGAGTCGTTTGTTGTTTTAAGGGTTGGACGTTATTTATACTCACAGAGATAATTATAATTACCTGCTTAAAGTATTACTTTATCTCTTTCTGTGCGCACAGTGCTACTTGTTTGGGGTGCAACAGTCTTAGTAGTAATAATACAGTACAAGTTGCAGAAATCAAGGACCCAGCTTATTATTTAGTAAAAATGTTATTAAGTAGAGTGAGCTTTCTTTTTATTTTAATTATTTACAAAACTTTACCTCTGAAGTATGTAAAACAAGTGCACTTTAGTTAATACAAATGAATATTTTACAAAATGCTAAGATGCTTTCTGCATTTTGTTGTCTTTTATTTTTTCTTATGTTAATGGTGTGATTTGTACCAAATTCTGTTTTGTGTTTGTGGTGTGTGCTAATGCTTAGGATAGCAAGGAGCTCAGTATTAACTTTGGGGGTGGCTTAGCCCCCCTCTAGGATGACTAATGTTCTTTTCCCTCAGTGTAAGACTACATATGATTAATCGTTCTTTACCAGCAGTTCCTGTAATTCCTTAATTACATCTGCTGTAGGTGACTGTAAATTGTCACTACAGATTCTATAAGCATAGTAAATAGGAAAACATGGAAGACATCTAGCTTTGCAAATTTTAATGATGCATTCATAGCTGAGGAACACTAGCCCTCATAATGTGGAACAAATGGGCAAAATGTGGAACACTTACTAAAAGCTTTCTAACAACTTTTTCTAGGAACTTCATAGGATGGTTAAAATAGGCTGGTTTATGTATTGAAAAGATCATTTAAAGAATTAATAGTATTCTTTTCTATTTACCATGGATTTCCGTTAAAAAAAAATCCCTAACACTGAATGTGTGACACAGCCTTTCGATGTGGAATTTTGAGGAACATGAACTTTTTAAGACCCCAAATGAGGTATATTCCTTGTCATGAGGTGCACTTTAGAGGTATGAGCCCATTAATTTTGTTTGTGTTTATTCTAGTGGAGCAAAGCCTGCAGTTGTTATATAGAGTGTGTTGGTACTTAAACTTTATGTACTGTTGGCAGACGATCATATTTTTTTCTTTTGTGAACTCATTTTGTAGTGTTGATTGATTTAAGGATTTGTGTTGTGTGATAGTATGAGATATCATGATAGGGAGCGAACATGAGCAGACTAATTCTTAAGAATGTGTGCATTACATACACACAGACATGGTATATAACAGGCCTTTATGACTGCTGGCTTCTTTGGCCACTAGTTCAGCACTAAAGAATATTTTATACTTCTTAAAAGTACTAAGTTGGCTATGCAGTCTTTTTTTTTTTTTTTTTTTTGTTACCCACTTTACCCTGTTCTGAGTTTTGGGACAACAGAGGCTGGAGCCTATCTCAGCTAACCGTGAAATGAGATGTAGACTTGCTGATAGACTGGATGCCAGTCCTTGTGTTGTATACAGACTTGTTGGCATGCTAACAACGTTTGATAGTTTAAAGAATCACCAGTTCTTGTATCAGTAGACCTTCTTGAAGTTGGTTCTTTTACCCATAGAAGTAAGGCAAACCGAAGTTGCATATGGTAACACACTATCTAGGTGATGTCCATCCTTGATAACAGGACTAATTTGTTACGTGTTGTATACAGACTTGTTGGCATGCTAACAACGTTTGATAGTTTAAAGAATCACCAGTTCTTGTATCAGTAGACCTTCTTGAAGTTGGTTCTTTTACCCATAGAAGTAAGGCAAACCAAAGTTGCATATGGTAACACACTATCTAGGTGATGTCCATCCTTGATAACAGGACTAATTTGTTACGTGTTGAGCAGATCAGCAACTAAAAATTTCTCAGACTAATAAACTGCTCCCGTTTACCTATAATACTCAGAGACTTGCTCCTCCTCTCTGTGTACAGGTGACCAAAGGAGGTGGAGATGGGTGGGTATAGTACATGGGATGGACCTGTTCATTCACCTGTGCATTGAAAATAGCCCAAAGGTAAACTTAATTCTCTGCTGGCCAGATGCATTTTCTATGAATGTGGTTTTATATGCTGTTTCAATGAATGTGAGTTTCAAGGGCAGAGAAGATTACTGCTCGTGCCAAGTCTGCTTTCATTGTGAGACTGTATTGTTTGTTTAGCAAATGGCTATCTGTGTTTGTGCTACTTAATTTCAATATTTGCAATTACTGTAGAAGTAAATAAGAAAACAGTATGCACACTAACACGTTTAAACAGTGTTTATGGTAACTGAGGAGAAATCGCCAAGTAATGTTACACTGGAGTGGCTAGGAGCTGCTGCTGGGGGGGGGGGTAGGGGATTGATGCAGAGGGGGCTGCTGGGGGGGTCTATTACCCTGCCTAGGGACCTATTTGATCATGATCCAGCTCTGGCATTTAAAGTAGGAAACACATACACAAAGGTAGTTGTAGTTTAACTACATTACAAGGTATATTTTTCTTCTTATGCATTTAAATGATTTAAGGAAATGACTGGAGTGGCTTTCTTCAGGAGTGACCTACCTGTGGGTGTGGCTCAATTAGGGGTGTTTCATGAGTATGTTGTGGATGGGGCTTAAGGGCTGCCAGAGCACTACTTTGCCTAGGGCGCAGTTTCAGCTAAGGCCGGCCCTGATGGTAGAGTGGGCCTTGACCCTGCCTGGAATAGCTTTTTTATGCTGAGTATAGCAAAAGGTAATAGACAACCATTTGGAAATAGTCTGTTTTGGCACAGGTTGTCCCTTCTTCTTACCTTCACAATAAATGAACAAATTCCGAATATCTGAAATATTTAATTCTGCCAAGACAGCTCCCAAGTGGTCTGTGGATAGCCAAGATATGAAGTGCCTTTTCTCTCTCATTCTGACGTTCAGGAAAGAAAATGGGGAGATAGATAGTTTGGCTTAAAATAAACTTGTATACCACTTTAGGCTTAAAAGAAGGATTAGTTCTCAAAGAAGCCCTGTCCCTATGGAAACTGAGATAGGGTTGACTTACAATGAGAGCTTGCAACTCAGATAGCTTTGTTGCAGAGATTAGAGCAATCATTAAAACTGTCTTCCATGTTAACTTCAAGTCAGAAAGATTAGAAAGTTCAAATGGAGGAAGTGTTAGCTTCTCTAACACAAAATTAACATTTCAAGGTGGGGCTACCACATTTCTTGGAGGCTTCTTATGCAAACCCCCTTTCAAGAACATTTTAACATGAGGCTACATTGAAAAAGCAGGATCCATAAGTAGATATGCTGAAATGATCGATAAATGAAACTTGACAGAGGAATAAGAAAGGCCATAGTACTGTAACTCACACCAGTATTGTAAAACTACAGAACTACTAACACAGAATCGGTGTTGGTTATGCTGTTGGCACCAAACTGAAAATGTTTTCCATTTGCAAATACATGATTTTCTAGTAGCAGACTTTCATGCCTCCATTAGCACCTTCTGCAAGTCCTCAGTAAACTGATGCCTAAAAGGAATTAAGACTCCAAAATCCAGACAGGCAAATGAAGATGACTGCTGCTAGGGTGTTATCCACCATCCCTATTCTTATGTGAGTAGATCTAGTCTGTGAGAAAGCTTGTGTTAATTGTCCCAGGCCATTTCCAAAAGAAGAGACAACCATGGTTGCCTGGGCCACAAGGGAGTCACCCAAATGATCCTGGGGGATTCCTTCTGTATCTTCAGAAGTACCCTGGATATTAATGGAAAGGGCAAGAAAGCATACTGAAACAATCCTGTCCAAGGAAAATAATCTTCCAAGCCTGCTTTTATGGAATCTTGGAACAGAATCTTGCCAGTTGGTTGTTCAGAGATGGCAAAGGGGTCTACTTGAGGAACTCCCCACAGATGGATCAAATGTTAGAAGACACCCTAATCTAGCTTCCATTCGTGAGGGTATCTCCTGTTCTACTCAGCCTGCCACACAAGTTTGCTCTGACAGAATGCAGGATATCTGCAGAGTGAAACTGTGCTGTGAAGTAATATCTCAAGCTGACATGTCCAGCCTGCAAAGGAGGTACAACCTGGTTCCCCCCTTGCATGTTCATGTACCACATGACTGTGGCATTGTCTGTAACCACTTGAGGTTCCAGGTACCAAAGATGGTTCAGCAAACTGAGCGTCTTGATCAGGGCAAGCATCTCTTTGACATTTATGTGCTCCTGTCTGTCCTTCTGTTCCACACCTCCTGCACTTTTAACCTCCTGAAATTGCTCCCCAAGCAAAGTCCAAAACATCCGTGGTAAGTGCTTTGGAGCAGGGAGAGTGAATGGGAGACTGGAATACAAGTACATCTGTTGTTTCCACCCAAAAGTTTTTTCTTTTGACACACCCTAACTTTTTGAATCATGACAAACCCAAGCACTGGGATTTGAAAAGATAAAAGGTGTTGATGTTGGGACCAAACAGATTTCAGATTTTACTGTATCCTTTTCATATGGAGTCATGCCAGGGGTATCATGAGAATCACAGATGCTATGAGACACAAAATCCTGAGGTATACCCTTCACAGAGACCAAAGTGTGAGTGGAAAACCTTACAAAAAGATCTAAATAAAGATCTAATTTTTCCCGTATAAGAAAAGCTCTTTGAAATGAGCTGTCTAGTTGACGTCCCAGGAACACAGTCCTGTGTGAAGGAGTCAAGAAAAACGTTTAGTGTTCTCTTGGAATCCCAGTAAGACATTTCTTGCCCAAGAGAGAGAGTTTCCTGACACTTTGAAAAAAATACACTGCAAAGATAAGCAAGTTGTCCAAATATGGAAAAATGTGGATCCCCTGTAGCCTGCAACGACTTATAATTGGAACTAGACACTTTTGTGAACATTCTTGGTGCAGTCGATAGTTCAGAGATCATGTGAGCCAGACAAACAAAACTTTAAGAATCATGTGAAGTCAGGATGATTAAGGATGTGATGATGAGCATCATTTAAGTTTAGTGTTACGAGGAACCTGAAGAGGAAGAAGAGGTAACAGGTTGTGAAGTGATGTCATTTTGAATGTGGCTACTATCACAGATTCAGAATAGGTCTATAAGTATTTTATTTCTTTATCACTAGGAACATCCTTAAAATAAAGACCCTTTACCACTTGGAAGGAAGAACTGGTTCTATCACTCCTTGGGACAGCATGTGATAAGAACAGATGGAAACAAACGTTTCATCTGGAGGATGTGGAATGACCCCTTGGAAAAGAGGAATCTCCTCCCACTGCTACCTGAAACAATCTGTTGCCTGCCAAGGAGAAAAATGGGGAAGGGGTGACAAGGTCTCTGGAACAGCCATTCAGACTTGGACAGCACTTGATTTTGGGAGGTTCAAGGCTTCTTTTTGGAACCTCCTTGCCTTTTCTTCAACTTCTGTTTACCTGACTTTTGTTGAGACTGCTTGTTTTATTTATTTATTATTCATTAACTGCAGGCATTATTAAATGCTTAGGATTGAACTGATTGTAGCAATTCTGTATGTAAATTTTCTTAATTGAAATTACACAAATTTCTCGATTGCTATGTATATATAAAGTTGTTTTTTTTTTTTTGTTTTTTCATTCAGTCTGAAGAAGTCTAGCTGTAGACGAAAGTGCTTACTTGATGTTGTTGGATCATTAAAGGCTGGAAGCTCTGTTTTATTTTGGTTTTTAGTTTAATTTTTATTTTTTTACTTATTTATACGTTGGTTAAGAGTTCAAATAGCAATACAATTGTGTTTGCCATCATGTACGCTTCAAGATAAAACACTCTGATAGCTTGATGTAGAATGGTTTTGGAATTATTAATGCAAATATGAACAAGCAATATCTGATGCCTAAAGGTGCAGGAGGAGGTAAAAGCAAAAACACCTGGGGGTGCACTCGGCTGTAATGAGTTTGACATTCACTATGTGGGCCCTTAGGAGCTGGAGTAATAAGTTTTTTGCTTTTTTCTTTAAGGAGCATCCACCCTATAAAATGTAGAAGACTCCGACTCCAGATGGCATCCAATAATTGTAGTAGGAACTTCTTTCCGGACTAAAATTTGAGGAAAACCTCTAGGCCCTTCAGAAATAATCACCCACTCTTCCCCCTGAACATCCAACACAGACATATGCAAGGCCTCCAAGAACATGCCAAGGTCAGATCCCCAACAGCCTATAAACTGGTCACTGCCAGAAAACCCACCAATGAAACCAGGTGAACCTCTGGGCTTTCACTCGCCTTGGGAGAGACGTCTGGCAAAGGCTGTACAATAGTGGATGGATACCCCTTGGAGTGGGAAGTTCTTTCCATTGTGTCTTTAGTTAAAAGCTTAAGACATTGATTCTCCCAGATACAAAACCAAAGAAGAAAGCCTACTTAAGGAGGGTTTTGGGAACAAAGGCCTGACAGACTGAACATGATGTATGGTCATGGAAATAACCAAGACAAAACAAGCACTGCTCATGATGGTCTTCATGGGGAATCTTGTCTCCCAAACTGGCATTTACCCTTTTTGGATGACATGAAACCCCACAAGCAATAAAAAATAAAAAGATAAGATATAATAAACCCTAATTGGGGCACTTATCTGCAACAGCTTGGGGAACTAGCAAAGGAATGGGCATTCAGACCAACAATCAAGAGATGGCATTTGGACTGGTGGCAAAGAAGTTCCGAGGATGGTATGTCCGGACATCACCTTTATGCCCTGTGCTACATGAAGAGTATAAGATCTTTAGACAACATCTCATTGATAGAATAGATCTAATGTCTATAACAGTTAAAGAATCTATTCCAAAACTGATTGATTACTTGATAATAAATTTACAGCATAAAGTTTCTGATAAAGGTAAACTTTCATATATACATAAAATTATCAGACAAGAAACTTTTTACAATGTAGATTCATACTGGAATTATTTCACCTCTATTAATGGGGACCCACCAACTCAACAAGATAAACAATATATATTGGAATCTGCTTATAGAACTACATCTTCCATTGTCTGGAGACTTTATACATGGAAATTTTTACATAGATCTTTTTATACACCTTTGATGATGAATAAAATTAATAATAAAGATAATCTATGTAAGAGATGTAATGTAGAAATTAATGCTGACTGGGCTCATATGTTTTATGACTGTATGAAGTTGAAAGAATACTGGAAGTCAATTAATGAATTTTTGCAGGCTCTTTTACAGATAATTTCATTATTTCTAAGTCTCTTATATTATTCAACACACCTGTACCTCAATGTGTTAAAAGATTAAGCTTCCCTTGTTATGGTCTATCCTAGCAGTGGCTAGGAAAATAATAACTAGAAATTGGATTTCTGATACACCTCCTTCGTTCAATGAATTTAAAAATGTTATGAATATAATGTGTCATATGGAAATAAGCACAATTAGAATGAGAACAACTAGAAAAACATCACATTTTATTGTATGGGATAATTTACAAAATTTG
Organism: Protopterus annectens; assembly: GCF_019279795.1. NCBI lineage: Eukaryota > Metazoa > Chordata > Ceratodontiformes > Protopteridae > Protopterus > Protopterus annectens. The sequence goes on from NC_056748.1 coordinate 1,082,638,010, forward strand.
TTAAAAAAATTCTAATTTCAATAGCACAGTATTTTAGTTTAATTAATTGATCTGATTGTAGTGGATGTCTTTGTAAATACTTTAGTTGTTTTGTTGAATATTATAATAATACCTATTTTTAATTATTTGTATAAAATTGTTATGATATTTCTCTTATATGTTAAAACAATAAACTTGTTTTGAAAAAAAAAAAAGAGTATACATATGACCTATCTCGTACCTTAAAGCAACCTAAAGGCTTTGGTATACTGGCTGGATGTCAGGCTGCCCTTGGCAGGGGTTCCTTATTGTAATAAATACTCAACTGTGACATGGAAGGACATCAATCATTACCTCCCAAATTTCTAGCGGACACCTTGAGGTACTTTCTGTGAAAGTGCATATCTACATATCCCAATAAGACATCATCCAGGTCCAGTTAACACGAGTAAGCCCTCCACTGTAAAAAGTAGCAGTGTTTTACAATTATCATACTAAATTACTTTACCCGTGCAAAAATACTGGAGTCCAATAAGTCCCATACAACTTTCTTTTTGAAGGCCCAGAAATAACTGGGAATAGCGTGGCCTCTTAGAAGGGGTGGAAGCCAGTGCATTACCTTTTTTCTCAGCATCTGAATTACTGACACCAGAGTCTGAGAAATCACATGCTTTTAGGTCTATGATAAAGGCAGAGCTTGAAGAAATGGAAACTTGATCCAAGAGTTTTTGGGGATGGGAATACAGTCAATTAAATCATTTGTATTATTCCCTATTCACTCCTAAGCCTGAATGCTAGCCCTTGTATTCTCTCTGGCAAAGAGGCTACTTGGGTAGAATAGATTCCTCTTCACTACAAGAACTTCCTAAGTGTCCAAGTTAAATGTTGTCATATTTAAATGATGATGAAACCACTGACCTGGAGTATGACAGATTTCTTTAAGGGGCATCTTTTGGAAGACGTACAGTTTGAGTGAATTCAATGTGGTTAGATCCATCATTGTTCAAAATGCAAAAACAAAATCAATTTTCTGCAAATTAGGCTGTATTCAATGTAAATACCAGTATTTAGAGTGAGGTTAATTACTCTGGACTTAATATGATGTCTATGCTTTGTGGATGCTGTCACTGCAGTTAAGTTTTACTGTATCTATCCCCAGTACCTTGCATAGTCTAACTTGAGGAATTTCCAGGAAGATGTCAACAATAAAGTTAAATCAACAGACTCCTGCTTTCTCTCAGAAAAAAAGGAGAAAGAAATTTGGGTGGGTGGCATAATGGTTAAGGTGTTTACCTTATAGACTCAAGGTGCAAGGCTCGATTCTTGCAGGGGGTAATTGGCTAGGCTTGAAATGGGTAAATCACCAAAAACTGCCAACAGGTCAAAAAAGTAACTAAAAAAAAAAACATATGCCAAGACCCTGGAAGAAAACACAATGAAGCTTACGGACAGGACGACTTAGTTAAATCAACAACTACAAGGCTTGACTAAGTCGTCCTGTCCGTAAGCTTCATTGTGTTTTCTTCCAGGGTCTTGGCATATGTTTTTTTAGGCTTGAAATAGCCCACAAAGACAGCTAGCCTAGCACTAATCTATAGTGGAGATGCCATACAACAGCAGATAACGGCAGTGATTCATCATTCCTACCTTCTCCTAGTTTTGATTCATCATTCCTACCGTCTCCTAGTTTTGATTCATCATTCCTACCGTCTCCTAGTTTTGATTCATCATTCCTACCTTCTCCTAGTTTTGATTCATCATTCCTACCTTCTCCTAGTTTTGATTCATCATTCCTACCTTCTCCTAGTTTTGATTTATCATTCCTACCTTCTCCTAGTTTTGATTTATCATTCCTACCTTCTCCTAGTTTTGATTCATCATTCCTACCTTCTCCTAGTTTTGATTTATCATTCCTACCTTCTCCTAGTTTTGATTCATCATTCCTACCTTCTCCTAGTTTTGATTCATCATTCCTACCTTCTCCTAGTTTTGATTTATCATTCCTACCTTCTCCTAGTTTTGATTCATCATTCCTACCTTCTCCTAGTTTTGATTTATCATTCCCACCTTCTCCTAGTTTTGATTTATCATTCCCACCTTCTCCTAGTTTTGATTTATCATTCCTACCTTCTAGTTTTGATTTATCATTCCTACCTTCTCCTAGTTTTGATTCATCATTCCTACCTTCTCCTAGTGTTATCATTATTTCCATTACCAAGGTTGGGTGGTGTCCCCTTAATCTTACTTGCACCCTCTTTCAAGAATGGGACAGGTGCAAATGGTTAAGGTTTTTTTTCCCAATAACGGACACACAGCCTGTAAAGTTTACCCCAGGTATCACTTCAATGGCTCTGCTGGACAGAGGCACAGGGAACTAATCTAAGGGGACGACGAAAGCCAACACATTCCAGCTAGGCTTATAAATGCCTTCGGGCAGATCCTACCTATGAACCTAAACAGAAAAATAGGCATTCTGTGAGCTCCACAGAGCAATTTTACACATCTGGAATTTTAAGAACAAAGCTAATGGGGATAGGTACACTACAGCAAATAAGACAGCTTGTAAAATCTTGTAAGGGCTTCTTTGAGAAAAACCTAGGAAGCACAGTCAAGAATAACCATAATGCCTTTTACAGCTACATACACAGTCTAAAAGGTAGGGCCTAAGCATATGCAGACCTAGTGACCAGCGGTATCACACACACTGACCCCACAGAGATAGCAAACCTGCTAGCAGATAAGTCAGATGAAAATTTCACTCCCTTTCCCCTCCAAATTTATCACAAACCTTCCCCCAAACGTCTCAACACCCCACATATCTGAAGAACAGATTATCAAAGCCTTGTCCAAGGCAAAAAACACAGCTTCTGTGGGACCAGACAGCATCCTAGGCTGTCTTCTAAACAGTCAAACATGAACTAGCATCACCATTAAGTACTCTTTTCAATCATAGTCTAACCTCAGGCTTTGTTTCTGCGGAATGGAGAACAGCAACAATTATTTCCCTCCACAGAGGTGGCCTAGCAATAGACCCAGGGAATTACAGAACAACAAAGCCTGCCCAGACTAACCTGTAAGGCCACAGAATGTATCAATATGGACCTCATAAATACATAGGTGACCTCCAAAACCTGGATCCTACCCAATTTGGCTTCAACAAGGGCAGATTCTGCCTGTTAAATCTGGCTGATTTTTTTGAAAATGTGAGCAGGTCCATTGACGAGGGCAAATCTGTGCACACAGCATACCTTGACGTAGCAAAGGGTTTCAACACAATCCCACACTTAGGCATTACTGATAAAATTAGCAAATTGAATGTAAACCCCTTTGTTGTAAGATAGGTTGCCAAGGGGCTCACAAACCAGACACAAACTATCAAAGTGGGTGACTCGACATCAGTCAGCAGACCTGTTATCAGCGGGGTGCCATAGGGGTCAGTGCTGGGCCCCCTATTCTTTGATATATTCTTCACGGAAGTTCAGGCCAAAACTAAGGACTGTGGCTGACCAAGTTTGCAGACAACTGCAAACTGGGTGCAATTATTGAATCCCCAAATGATGCCAGTATATTCCGGGAGGGTCTAACGCAAACTAATGATTGGTGTCTTGGTAACAGTCTCAAACTGAATGCAAAAAAAAATGCATCATCATTCCCTTCAGCAAAATGTCCCTTCACACTATCAAATGAAAAACAATACCCTAAGTAGCCATGAAGTGGTAAGTGAGTTGGGATCACAAGTTGACTGCGACCTTAACTTCAACCACCATGTGTCTACTGTAGTAGTTGTGACTTTCAGCTTTTCCCGGTTAGGGGTCACCACAGCGGAACTCCGGTCCGCTATTGACTGGCAGTTGATTTTTACGTACTGAGTTGCCAGCCCTGATGCACAACCTTCAACGAAGGCACGCCCATTCACGCATGTCTCCATGCAGAAGACGCTCTGAGAGTCGAACCGGACAGCGTCTTACTGTGAGGTGACAACGCTACTGCAGCACCATGTGTGTACTTAGTAAAGAAAGCTTTCTACGTAGCACACTTGATTAGTAAAGGCATCAACTGGAGAGCAAAAGAGGTTATAACCCCTCTATAGTCAGCACTAATCCGGCCCATAATTTAGTATAATGCCCCATTCAGCATGTACCATACAAAGCACCTGCAGCAACTGGACAGACCTCAGAGGTTTCTAAGAAGATCAAGGGACTCCAGCATGTGTCATACACAGACCGACTAATGTCCCTGTCACTATACTCTATCATATAGACTTCTTAGGGGAGAGTTATGCCAGGCTTACAGAGCAATCTCGGACCCAAATCTACTGAACTTGCTAAATATCCATAAATCAAACTGGCCTAAGACTACCTATTCTAGAGATCTAAATATGGCTTGAAACTTAAACATGACATGCTAGAGGGACAGATTTATTTCTCAGCGACTGCCGTGTCTTTGGAAAAGGTTAACTATTCATGTGAAACACACCACCTCTATGACACTGTTCAAGAGGAACCTGGACAAGTGGATGGGGCACCATAAATTTTTACTGTGAATAGCGCTCACAACCTCCTGGACCTGGGCCATTACTAAGTGCAGCCTTGGGTATTAACTAACATTTCTATGGTATTACATTGGGTTGAAGTGGCTAGGCTTGAAATTACCTCTAGGTTGACAGCCTAGTAATCTCCTATGATCTTATGATCCTTTACAGCTTATCTCAATCAGACCAAAGTATTCAATACCACATCTCAAGCCAGAAGTATAAAGAAGCAAACAATTGTAAACACAGACCTGTATGTAGTAAAACGTACAGTCAACTGACTGAAAGATAGAACCCACGCAGTTCGTGTGGCAGACACCTCTTTAGATGGTGCTAAGTTAACCAGTGGTGTACCCCAGAGGTCTGTACAGGGTCCTCTGCTGTTTGGCATATACTTTTCTGATCTCAAAACTGATAACCAGGACCTCTGATTAGCCAAATATGTAGGCAGCTGCAAAGTAGGTGTAATTGTCAAAACATACCTTTCAGAAAGTACTTAGCTTAGTTAATACCCGGTATACAGATAATGGGCTTAAACTGAATGCTAAAAAGTGTAGTATTGTTTCTTTCATTAAGCAATTACCCACAACATACAGTACAGATAACACTCCCTTACTATGCATAAATGTGCTCAGGTAGCAGGGCACCTGGGTTGATCGATCCCTCTCCTTTGATCATCACATGGCAACTGTAGTGAGGAAACTCCCCTCTACTTACCACAACTAACAGCCCAAGGGTATTTTGTCTACATCCAGAGATGTTACTGTTCCCTTACAATAGCACTGATCAGATCCATTATATAGTGCAGTACAGGGGCTCCTTTAGGATGCATCTCACTTGACATATCAACAAACTCGAAAAGCCCCAGAGGTTCCCAATCAGAAATTCCTATGGTCTTAACAACCTTAGCTACCAGGAGATGCTGGAAGCGTTGTTTCAGTTCTCTTTGTCTTATGGACTCCTCACTTACCGCACCATTAGAGATCCAGTCACCACTGACCTCCAACATCCAAGTTAAACAGCATGGCTAGCACCTGAGCCTCCATCTGTAGATAAATAGAATGCAATGGAGCAACAGATTCATCGCCCCAAGCCTCTCATTTCCCTGGGACAAACTTCCTGTGTAGATTAAGCAATGTGATTCAGTATATTCCTTCAACTCAACCTGGACAGCTGAATGGATACTCTCAAATGTACTCGTGGACTAACTGGCAGCTTCTACCTCCTTGAGGCAGGAGGTAAAACATGAGTGTCCTGGCAAGGAGTGTTGAAACTCCTGTGAATTCTAAATACTACCCTCACTTGGGGGGAAGGGTGTCTTGCTTTCCCCTTCAAAAGTTTTTTTCTTCCTATTTTTTTTAACATGGACTTTGTGAAGTTTAGATATGCACATTCTATATTTGTAATTTTGTACTTATGATACAAACCTTATAGGAATGTTGAACAGAAGAAAGAATACAATTAAAAGAATGCTAATACTAAGGAATGAATCCAAAATCGCTGATTAGTTAAAATATACACATGTGGAATAATTGAACACATTGCTTTGTTTCATTGTTGAGAAAGAAAGAAATAGAAATGTCATGAGCTACTAAACAGTTTAATACAGGAACCCCAGAAAGCTGGGGGTACACCAGTGTGTACCCCAGACTCTATATACACTAACCGCATGGCTGCACCTTAATTTACAATTTAATTTAACTTATTTCAAGCAAACAGTGAAAATGGAGTAAGAATACTGTGAGTGACTGGAGGTGTTGCCCTCCCAATGGAGGGCACAAAATTGTGCCCTCCTCATTGGATATATTAATATTATTTGTAATGTTATTACTAATGGTAACTTAAATTGCAACACATTATCATTACATTTTTATGTTTTAAGAAAGCAGAATTTTGGATGTGTTTTACAGTTAATTTTCCACTGTCATTCCATCTGATGTTAGGTACAAAGAAGTTATGTACTCACCGTAATGTTCCATCAGAGTTATTGCTCTTAGTTTGTCTTCAACCTGTGGGTACTCAGATCCAGCACGGATCTGATTCGGCTGCATTTCTAGCATCTGATCCACCCTCCAAGCTCCTCCCCTACCCACAATGCCCCTTCCTCCCTTCAGATCGAGTTTGCTACCCACCATACTACCTCAACCTGACCCAAAAACCTCGTCTCATGACAAAGGTCTCCATAAGCAAGAAAAGGGGAACAAAGTCATACCCATGAGGTGACCATTCCTCTTCTGGCCAGACCACCCCACAGCTTATGCAAGGCAGGGGGACGGAGGGAAGGATGGCTGAAGACAAATGTAGAGCAACAACTCAGATGGAACATTATAGTGAGTACATAGCTTCTTTATCTGGAGATGTCTTAATTTGTTCTTCAACCTGTGGGACAGAGTCCCAGTTACCAAACACCTGGAAGGCCCTCATGGAAAGATATTCTGGAACACGGCAGAGCCAAATGATGCCCTGTTCCTGGATAGAATGTCCAACTTGTAATGTGAGATGAAAGTATGTGCAGAAGTCCAAGTAGCCGCAGAGCAAATGTCATCTAAAGACACTGTACCGCAAGGCAGCTGAAATAGCCATAGATGTAGTGGAATGTGCCTTTACATGACTTGGCAGGGATAAACCTCTAGCCGAATATGCCAGAGTAAAACACTGGGAAATTCAATGGGCATGGTGAGCTTCGACACTAAAGTAATGTCTTTTGGCTTTTCCCGGTTAGGGGTTGCCACAGCGGAAGGCTGGTCCTGATTTCCTTTAAAAAAGCTTAGAATAGGAAATAAAGAGTTGGTCAGACTTATGAAAGGACTGCGACTGTCTGTGCACATCCAACAAGTGCAGTTTGTACTCTCCCTTATTTTGAAAATTTGGGAAGAAAACCGGGAGATTAATCACTTGCTTAATATTGGCTTTCAAAGCTACTTTGGGAAGAAAGGATGGATTAGTATGCAAAGACACTCTGCCTTTATGAAATATCAAATAAGAAGGCTTGACCGACAATGCTTGAAGCTCAGAAAATCTTTTGACAGATGTAACAACAACCAAGAAAGCAGTTTTCCAGGACAGAAATTTTAAGTCCACTGAAGTTGGAGGCTCAAAGGAGGGAGAGACCAAAGCTTGTAGAACTAGCATGAGATCCCAAGGAGGCATTGGGTCCTTAACCGGTGGCTGAAGTAAAAAGGTGCCTTTCAAAAAGGCTTTACAAAGCTTGGAAAAAGCTAGAGAAGAAGCCATATTGTCACCTGAACATTAGATATAGCTACCAGTTGGACCATGACAGTAGATGAACTGGCACCTTGCTGAAAAATACTTGATAAAAATTCTAAAACCACCGGAACCAGAGGAGTGAAGGGGTCTAGGTCATGTTGAGAAGCCCAAATAGAAAAATGTTTCCACTTTCTGGAATAAACCTTCCTGGTAGAAGATGTACTGGCCACAACCAAACTCCTTTTGACCAGTGAAGATGACTCAGGAGTCCTGTGTATCATGGGAACTGGAGCAGCCAAGCAGTGAGCTTCAGACTGACCAGGTCTGGATGGGGAATCCCTGAGGGATGAGATAAGATCCAGAACAGGATTCATGGGAACTGGAGCAGCCAAGCAGTGAGCTTCAGACTGACCAGGTCTGGATGGGGAATCCCTGAGGGATGAGATAAGATCCGGAACAGGATTCATGGGAACTGGAGCAGCCAAGCAGTGAGCTTCAGACGGACCAGGTCTGGATGGGGAATCCCTGAGGGATGAGATAAGATCCGGAACAGGATTCATGGGAACTGGAGCAGCCAAGCAGTGAGCTTCAGATGGACCAGGTCTGGATGGGGAATCCCTAAGGGATGAGATAAGATCCGGAACAGGATTCATGGGAACTGGAGCAGCCAAGCAGTGAGCTTCAGACGGACAAGGTCTGGATGGGGAATCCCTGATGCATGAGAGATGAGATCTAGAATTGGATCTAATGTCTAGGGCGGACACACAACATGAAACCACAGAGAGGGGAACCACACTTGGCAAGGACACAATGTGGCAATGAGGATGACAGAGCTCCCCAGCCTTTCAGCTTTCTGAAAAAAATTTCGATATTAGGGGCAGAGGACGATAAGCATACAGAAGACCGGAGGGCCAAGTATGAACCAGAGTGTCTCTGGGGACTTCCCCCTGGGGGGGGGGGGGGGGTTCAGAGCAAAAATCTCACTGCACTTCGCATTTGAAGGAGAGGCGAAGAGATTGCAGCAAGGCTGACCCCACTTGAGAAAGATCTGTTTCGCTATCGAAGGATTCAGAAACCACTCATACACCATCAGGATAGACCTGCTGAGCCTGTTAGCTAGAATGTTGGACCTCCCAAAATGTGCATTGCCACCAGAAAATTCCACCATCGGGGACTGAGCTTGAAAGCTACAGAGAACATGTAGTTTTAGAGACTGGATTCTCTCTAAGATTAGAAAGACCTTGGTTTGAATAGTGTCCAACCGAGCTCCAATGAAATCTAGCACTTGAACCGTAGCCAGTATCAATTTGTTGAGATTGATGGTTATGCACAAATGGTGGGCTAAGTGAAGCAGGGAATCCCTCACTTGGCAGAGCTGATGCTTGGAAGGGTCAGCAAGGGGCCAATCATCCAGGTAGGGGAAGACCTGGAATCCCTGTAGCCTCAACTGAGCTTCTACCACTGCCATCAATTTGGTGAACACCCTGGGGGCTGCGGTGAGACCAAAGGGGAGCACTATGAACTGGTAATGACTAGCCCCCAGCTGGAAGGGGAGAAATGTCTGAGAGCACCTGTCCATTCTGATGTGGTAGCACGCATCCCGAAGGTCGGAGTACATCCAATAGCTCACCTGCAAAAAGGACAGGATAGATTGAAGAGTGACCATCCAGAATTTTGTCTTGGCAACTGACAGATTTAAGATGGAGAGATCCAGAGTGGTTCTTAAGTGCCCTGTCTTCTTTAGCACCAAAAAGAATCTGGAATAAATGCCTAATACGGTCTGGTCGGGATGGGCTGGATGACTCTTTTTCTAGCAGCTTTGCAATTTCCAGTGCTGCTTCCTCCCTTTGCATGGGTGGAATGTCCTGGAAATGTTTGGGTAGAAGAGGTGATTGATTGAAAGGGACAGAATAGCCTCTGGATATGATTTGCAACACTCAATGATCATCCATGATTGACTCCCAGGCCACTGGGTCCAGCAAGAGGCATCCCCCCAACTGCCTGCAGAGCCAAGCAGCCAGGAAAGTTGCTGTGTGGATCTGTTCGAGAAAACCTCTCAAGACCCTTGATTCCTCGGACTCTTCTCTGCCTCCGGGATGGCATTGATTGAATCCCCCTCTACCTCTGGGGGAAGGCGAGTCCTGAGTGTCCTGGGGGTAGCGATGAGATTTCCGGAACCACATCTTCCTGGCCCCCCACTGATTTCTTGAAAAGGTTCGTTGAGGGGCCGAAAAGCAGATCCTGATGGCAGACAGAGTCTTCCCATCTTTCTCACTCTGGACTAGAGTGTCGCATGCTGCCTTTCCAAAAAGGGTGGATCATCATACAGGGCATTAGTAAAAGATGCCTTAAAGGGCTCAGTGAAGGCACAAAGCCATAGCCAGGCATGACACCTGATGGCAACTCCTGTTCCGGCAGCTCTAGCAGCATGAGAGAGGAGACGCATAGAAGTGTTAGCTGTCAATATGAGGATGGCCATTCAAGAGAAGAAAACGTTCTTGTCGTCCGCAGACATGGACCCAGGGGTAGAAATCAGCGATCTCCTTGACCAGATCTCACTGAAGCCTAATCACGTGTGCCAAGTAGTTTTAGCGCATGCACAGAGAATGTCTCTGAAGTATAAACCCACTTCCCAAAATGGTCCATCGTCCTGAACTCTCGGTCCGATGGATGAATCATGGAGCACTCCTGTGTGAGCTCCTTCTTAGTGGCTGCTGCCACCACCATGGCATCAACAGGGGATCCTTTTGTCCAGTAATTCCTATCAGACGGCTCACTTAAAATCTTATCCAGGCATTTGGAGATTGGCTCCACCATGTCCGGCTTCTTCCATGCCCAAGATGCACCATGTCCGGCTTCTTCCATGCCCAAGATGTAATTAGGTCCACCAGTGGATCTGCGGGAGGTGACACCCATGAAGTACAGGGTCCTGCACCAAATGCCTCCAGGAACACCGATTTATCCAGGTTTGGTTTCTGGGCAAACCACCCCCCTCGCTGTCGAAGGATTTCGATCCTCGGGGGGAACCTTCCCCTTCCTCTGAATTGGTGACTTCCATGAAGGACTCCAGCAGGGAGACCAAGTGCCTTCTTTTACATGTACATTTGTGAGGCACCTCCTCAGTGGGGGTCTCTGGGGAGAACTCACCAACATCTAGCTATTCCCAAGAGGGAACTCCCTGGGGCAAAGAGGCAAGCAGGCTGTCCCTCAGGTAGCAGGATGGCCAGATCCTCACCAGAAACAGAGGGAGCCAGGAGGAATTTCAAAGATGAGATTATCAAGGGTCTTGATGGGATAGAGAGACCCTCTCCACCACATCAAAAGCAGAAGGGGAATGGACCTCCTGAGAAGGGACTACAGACTTAATGCTTATACTTTATGCTTAAAGATGGGAAAAGTCCTTCTATGGTCAAAAAATGTGAAAGTTCTACATCTGGGCAACAATGAGGTAGTCTTCCTGATAAGAAAACATGATTATCTTTTGCTTCCCTAAACATTCACACACTAAAAATAAACTTTTTGCAAATACTTTTGGAAATGTGAATTGACCAAATGGGAAGGTGGCAAAAAAGTAGAAATCTTCTACTTGAAATATCAAATAGCAGATAACTTATGTGATTTGGTTTTATTGTGATACAAAAGTTATGCATGTGCCACATACCAAACTGATGCACTTACCATAATAATAGATTTCTGTGATCCATGACTGTCTACTTCAATAGTTATGAAGAGCTGTTGCAGGTGATAATCAATGCAGCAGTTTCAGTGTATTGCAGGACCACCTCCCCTTCTGCAGTTCCCATCACATACTGCACGTCTCGTTTCCCATCACATACCGCACGTCTCGTTTCCCATCGCATACCGCACGTCTCGCTTCCCATCGCATACCGCACGTCTCGCTTCCCATCGCATACCGCACATCTCGCTTCCCATCACTTACCGCACATCTCGCTCCCCATCACATACCGCACATCTCGCTCCCCATCACATACCGCACATCTCGCTTCCCATCACATATTGCACGTCTCACTTCCATTAACATACCGCACGTCTCACTTCCATTAACATACCGCACGTCTCACTTCCATTAACATACCGCACGTCTCGCTTCCCATCACATACCGCACGTCTCGCTTCCCATCACATACCGCACGTCTCGCTTCCCATCACATACCGCACGTCTCGCTTCCCATCACATACCGCCCATCACATACCGCTTCCCATCACATACCGCACGTCTCGCTTCCCATCACATACCGCACGTCTCGCTTCCCATCACATACCGCACGTCTCGCTTCCCATCACATACCGCACGTCTCAGTTTCTCCAGATCCCAAGGGTGCCCTAAAACATACATAAAACAAGCCTCTCAAAAGCCTCTGCAGCATTCCTCTAAACATCTCTCCAGGACCTTTCAGCCAAGGATGGAAGAAAATGGGTAGGAATGTTAAAGTGGATGGACATAGGGCATGACATTCTATCATTTTGGTGAGTGCGTCAACTTTCATATGTTATGTGCTCCAGTCTATCCACTTCAACAATCCATCTTCCTGGGTGGCATCAAAAAAGGACACCTATAGCTTGGTCTCATGGTGCAGGGGTATGAAGCCCTGGCTGTAACCAGGTGACAGGGGTTCAATTTGCAGACTCAGCACTGGAACTGACAAGACAGACAAGAAAAAGATTGAAAGGTAGTTGCCCACTCACCTCTTCTTGGGGGAGGGAGGTCAGTGTAGTCCAATGTACACAAGGAAGTGCAATCTCCCTAATGGAGACCTGAGAGACACTGCTCCTGCTGAAAGGGGATGGGAGGGGAAAAGCTGTGGAAGGGACATCCTTCTCAATCAACCCAGTGCATATCTCTCCTGGTACCTCACCAATACCTCACTAAGTGTGTGTAGTTAGCAGTAGACAGAAAATGGAAAATCTTAACACTACTGAAGGCTGCCTGGATGGCAACCCCTCTCACTCAGCTCTCTCCTGGTATGGGATGAATGGGTTGATGTTCTGAGAGGGTATATTGGTTGGCAGGCATCAGGGACAAAATCACAAAAGAGGGTATCTCTAATGACAGCAAACCCAAGGCCTAACTGGACCCATAGAATGCATTCCGCTTATACTATTTTGAAAAACTATGCAGAGAAGCCCTTGTAGCAAAGGCACAAATGTCAGCAAGAGAAAGGTTTCCGCAGAATGTTTAAGTAAAAGTGACTGTTTTCATGATGTGCTCTTTTGGTTTTTTCAAAGGTTTATATTTTTTCATACTCAGGAAGCCACTGAGACAGGGTGACTTTGGAAAACTTTGCCCAGTCTGTTGTAAAGAAACAAGAAGATTCTCATATTTTGTACTGTTGAGTCTTTTGTCTAAACAAAACTATAACTGGTGATGGACAACTAAAGAACTAGATACTCTGCATTGTCAGGGAGGAAAGTACAAAGCAAATCAACTGACTGCGTTGAATTTGATTCTGAGTCTCCCGTAACCATAAAAGATGGGTTAGTCTGCAGTGATGCTCTGACTTTATGAAAGCAAACAAGGAGATTTAGAAATTAAGACTTGTAACCCTGATAGCCTTTTAGCTGAAATAACTACTACCAAAAAAGAGCATTTTCCATGTCAAGAACATTAACTCCGATCGAGATACAAGTTCAGATGTGGGCAATATTAATTTCTCCTGCATAAAATGAAGATTCCATGGAGGGACTGTTCCTTTAAACTGGGGTCTCAGCAGAAAAGTACCTTCCAAAAAGGCTTTACGTACTTTGAAGGAAGCTAAAGCTGTGTGGTTCACTCAATTGTAAAGGTTAAACATAACCACCAAATGTACCTGACTGAAGAGAAATTCAGTCTCTTGTCAAAGATTTGTGATAAATATTCTGAGATTGCTGGAAATGGAGCAGAAAATGGGTCCAGTCTCTAATAAGTCAACAGGGAGCACCTCACCCATGTACTTTAATACATTACTCTAGTGGAAGACTTCCTGGCAAAAGTCAGGATTTTGGACAACCCTGAATGGATAAACAAGGTCTTGGTAACTGATGGAACAGGAGGAATGTTGTGGTGAAATGAAGGGGTGTAAAGGTCCAGGTCAGGCTTGTCAGATAAGTGAACCAGCAGAATTTTCAATGGTCCCAGGATAAGCTGTTTCTCCAACAGATAAAGCCACATCAGGGAAGAACTTAGCTATACCAAAACAGTGCTATGAGAAAGATCTTGATTTTACCCTCAATGGCCTTCTTCAGGAAATTTGGGAAATGGCAGAAAGACTGACACACAGGAGACATTCCTGATCTACAGTGCCCTGGATGTCTGTCTTTGTGGACGGATCAGGGAGAAAGAGCTGCTGCATTTGGAATTAGTCAGGGAGGCAAGCAGGTCCAAACAAGGCTTGATCTAACAGTGGAATACAGACTTTACTATATGAGTGATTTATAATGTTTTCAGTGGTAGTCATTAAGCTATGGATAAGCCTGTCCAGGTAAGTGTACTGCTATTAGCAGGGGTTTGGCATAATGATTAAAGTATTTACCTCACAGACACAAGGTATAGGATTTGATTCTCATGTTTGAAAGGGAAATTAGATAGTCTTAAAATGGCCCACAAGGGCTGCTATCCAGGTACTTACCTATGAACCTAAGAACAACATAAGATCATAAGGCTGCTATCTAAGTACTTACTGTGAAGCTATGGACAAGAAAAGATCACCCATTTCCCATTGCCTCATGGTTTGTGAGCAAAGGAGAGAGAGAATGTCTCTCTCACTTTTTTGCTGATACACCATACCACTGCCATATTTTTTAACTGGATATCAATTGCACCCTGGAAAAGAGACTCCACAAGTGCCTGTAATGTGAGGACAGTTCACATTTACAGGACACTAATGTTCACATTGGTCTCATTCTTTAGCCAGATCTTTAGACTTCCAAGGATGTTCTAAGTCTGGTCAGCATACCAAGGCATGGAAGTCTTACTTTTGTACCATAAGTCCAATGTATACCCCAGCGAGACTGCATATCGGTACATAAGGGATTTATGGGCATGAAGATCCTCAGGACTTTTTTGCCCCAGATCAGAAGCACAGACCCAGAAGTGCCAGATTTGTGTATGTCAACTATAAGAGGGGGGAAAAGTAAAAAAAAGAGGCAGACCTCAAAACAACATTAAAACAAAAAGGGGGACAGAGGCAGATTGTTCATACTGCAATAGTGATGTACTTGGATATACACTAATATGGTAAGATTTTACACAACTGTACTACGTCGTTCACGGATCCATCCATCCATACATACTATGGTAAGATTTTACACAACTGTACTACGTCGTTCACTGATCCATCCATCCATACATACTATGGTAAGATTTTACACAACTGCACTACGTCGTTCACTGATCCATCCATCCATACATACTATGGTAAGATTTTACACAACTGTACTACGTCGTTCACTGATCCATCCATCCATACATACTATGGTAAGATTTTACACAACTGTACTACGTCGTTCACTGATCCATCCATCCATACATACTATGGTAAGATTTTACACAACTGTACTATGTCGTTCACGGATCCATCCATCCATACATACTATGGTAAGATTTTACACAACTGTACTATATCGTTCACGGATCCATCCATCCATACATACTATGGTAAGATTTTACACAACTGTACTACGTCGTTCACGGATCCATCCATCCGTACATACTATGGTAAGATTTTACACAACTGTACTACGTCGTTCACGGATCCATCCATCCAGACATACTATGGTAAGATTTTACACAACTGTACTATGTCGTTCACGGATCCATCCATCCGTACATACTATGGTAAGATTTTACACAACTGTACTACGTCGTTCACGGATCCATCCATCCGTACATACTATGGTAAGATTTTACACAACTGTACTACGTCGTTCACTGATCCATCCATCCATACATACTATGGTAAGATTTTACACAACTGTACTATGTCGTTCACGGATCCATCCATCCATACATACTATGGTAAGATTTTACACAACTGTACTATGTCGTTCACGGATCCATCCATCCATACATACTATGGTAAGATTTTACACAACTGTACTACGTCATTCACGGATCCATCCATCCATACATACTATGGTAAGATTTTACACAACTGTACTACGTCGTTCACGGATCCATCCATCCGTACATACTATGGTAAGATTTTACACAACTGCACTACGTCGTGCACGGATCCATCCATCCGTACATACTATGGTAAGATTTTACACAACTGTACTATGTCGTTCACTGATCCATCCATCCATACATACTATGGTAAGATTTTACACAACTGTACTATCGTTCACTGATCCATCCATCCATACATACTATGGTAAGATTTTACACAACTGTACTATGTCGTTCACTGATCCATCCATCCATACATACTATGGTAAGATTTTACACAACTGTACTACGTCGTTCACTGATCCATCCATCCATACATACTATGGTAAGATTTTACACAACTGTACTATGTCGTTCACTGATCCATCCATCCATACATACTATGGTAAGATTTTACACAACTGTACTACGTCGTTCACGGATCCATCCATCCGTACATACTATGGTAAGATTTTACAAAACTGTACTACGTCGTTCACGGATCCATCCATCCATACATACTATGGTAAGATTTTACACAACTGTACTATGTCGTTCACTGATCCATCCGTACATACTATGGTAAGATTTTACACAACTGTACTACGTCGTTCACGGATCCATCCATCCGTACATACTATGGTAAGATTTTACACAACTGTACTACGTCGTTCACGGATCCATCCATCCATACATACTATGGTAAGATTTTACACAACTATACTACGTCGTTCACGGATCCATCCATCCATACATACTATGGTAAGATTTTACACAACTGTACTAAGTCGTTCACGGATCCATCCATCCATACATACATACTATGGTAAGATTTTACACAACTGTACTATGTCGTTCACTGATCCATCCATCCATACATACTATGGTAAGATTTTACACAACTGTACTACGTCGTTCAAGGATCCATCCATCCGTACATACTATGGTAAGATTTTACACAACTGTACTACGTCGTTCACGGATCCATCCATCCGTACATACTATGGTAAGATTTTACACAACTGTACTACGTCGTTCACGGATCCATCTTTACATACATACTATGGTAAGATTTTACACAACTGTACTACGTCGTTCACGGATCCATCCATCCGTACATACTATGGTAAGATTTTACACAACTGTACTACGTCGTTCACGGATCCATCCATCCGTACATACTATGGTAAGATTTTACACAACTGTACTATGTCGTTCACTGATCCATCCATCCATACATACTATGGTAAGATTTTACACAACTGTACTATGTCGTTCACGGATCCATCCATACATACATACTATGGTAAGATTTTACACAACTGTACTACGTCGTTCACTGATCCATCCATACATACATACTATGGTAAGATTTTACACAACTGTACTATGTCGTTCACCGATCCATCCATCCAGACATACTATGGTAAGATTTTACACAACTGTACTATGTCGTTCACGGATCCATCCATCCATACATACTATGGTAAGATTTTACACAACTGTACTACGTCGTTCACGGATCCATCCATCCGTACATACTATGGTAAGATTTTACACAACTGTACTACGTCGTTCACGGATCCATCCATCCGTACATACTATGGTAAGATTTTACACAACTGTACTATGTCGTTCACTGATCCATCCGTCCGTACATACTATGGTAAGATTTTACACAACTGTACTGTCGTTCACGGATCCATCCGTCCGTACATACTATGGTAAGATTTTACACAACTGTACTACGTCGTTCACGGATCCATCCATCCATACATACTATGGTAAGATTTTACACAACTGTACTATGTCGTTCACGGATCCATCCATCCATACATACTATGGTAAGATTTTACACAACTGTACTACGTCGTTCACGGATCCATCCATCCGTACATACTATGGTAAGATTTTACACAACTGTACTACGTCGTTCACGGATCCATCCATCCGTACATACTATGGTAAGATTTTACACAACTGTACTACGTCGTTCATGGATCCATCCATCCGTACATACTATGGTAAGATTTTACACAACTGTACTAAGTCGTTCACTGATCCATCCATCCAAACATACTATGGTAAGATTTTACACAACTGTACTATGTCGTTCACTGATCCATCCATCCATACATACTATGGTAAGATTTTACACAACTGTACTATGTCGTTCACGGATCCATCTTTACATACATACTATGGTAAGATTTTACACAACTGTACTATGTCGTTCACTGATCCATCCATCCATACATACTATGGTAAGATTTTACACAACTGTACTATGTCGTTCACGGATCCATCTTTACATACATACTATGGTAAGATTTTACACAACTGTACTATGTCGTTCACGGATCCATCCATCCATACATACTATGGTAAGATTTTACACAACTGTACTATGTCGTTCACTGATCCATCCATCCATACATACTATGGTAAGATTTTACACAACTGTACTATGTCGTTCACTGATCCATCCATCCATACATACTATGGTAAGATTTTACACAACTGTACTATGTTGTTCACGGATCCATCCATCCATACATACTATGGTAAGATTTTACACAACTGTACTATGTCGTTCACGGATCCATCCATCCATACATACTATGGTAAGATTTTACACAACTGTACTATGTCGTTCACTGATCCATCCATCCATACATACTATGGTAAGATTTTACACAACTGTACTATGTCGTTCATGGATCCATCCATCCATACATACTATGGTAAGATTTTACACAACTGTACTATGTCGTTCACTGATCCATCCATCCATACATACTATGGTAAGATTTTACACAACTGTACTATGTCGTTCACGGATCCATCCATCCATACATACTATGGTAAGATTTTACACAACTGCACTATGTCGTTCACTGATCCATCCATCCATACATACTATGGTAAGATTTTACACAACTGTACTATGTCGTTCACGGATCCATCCATCCATACATACTATGGTAAGATTTTACACAACTGCACTATGTCGTTCACTGATCCATCCATCCGTACATACTATGGTAAGATTTTACACAACTGTACTATGTCGTTCACGGATCCATCCATCCGTACATACTATGGTAAGATTTTACACAACTGTACTATGTCGTTCACTGATCTATCCATCCGTACATACTATGGTAAGATTTTACACAACTGCACTATGTCGTTCACTGATCCATCCATCCATACATACTATGGTAAGATTTTACACAACTGTACTATGTCGTTCACGGATCCATCCATCCATACATACTATGGTAAGATTTTACACAACTGTACTATGTCGTTCACGGATCCATCCATACATACTATGGTAAGATTTTACACAACTGTACTACGTCGTTCACGGATCCATCCATCCATACATACTATGGTAAGATTTTACACAACTGTACTACGTCGTTCATGGATCCATCCATCCATACATACTATGGTAAGATTTTACACAACTGTACCATGTCGTTCACGGATCCATCCATCCATACATACTATGGTAAGATTTTACACAACTGTACTATGTCGTTCACTGATCCATCCATCCAGACATACTATGGTAAGATTTTACACAACTGTACTATGTCGTTCACTGATCCATCCATCCATACATACATGCACAACTCCTTGTTCCCCACCCCATTTTTGCACACTGTTGCAACATTCACTGCATAAAGGAAGATTCACAAAGATTTTCAGGATATCTAGGAGGAGGAAAAAAAGTGGAAGTGGAATCCAGAAATCCTTGTAGGACAGAAACTAATCCTGAATCTAGAAAAAAACATCAGTGTTGTAGTGCTTAGTAAAAAGTGTGAAAAGAAGTCCAAGTAGATGCTTCCAAAACAAATCTAGTGTTCATTTTCTTGAAAAAGGTACCTAAAGATGCTACTGCTGTGGTGGAAAGGACTTTAACCTGACGTAGAAAGGATTTTCCAATGGAAGAAATAAAAAAATGAAATTCATCTTAAGATGGTTTGCTTTGAGGCAGGGCTGACCAATTTCTAATTCTCAACGGTAATAAAAATCTGGTCATTTTCCCTAACACATTTAGTCTTATCAAGGTAAAATATCCGCTGTATATGGGTACCTAAAGAATGAAACATTCTCATCCTTTTATTTTAAGGACTGTGAAAGAAAATAGGCAGTTTTACTGACTGGTTTAGTGAAATTTGACTGAAAACCTAAAGCATTAAAAAAAGGTTAGTCCCAAGATATACTCTATCCTTGTGGAAAAACAGAAAAGATGGAGATGCCATAAGGGCTTGTAACTCTTGAGAACCTTTAGCTGTAATAAGGACTACCAGGAAACGTGTCTTACATGTACAGAATTTTAGAGATTAGGAAACAGCAAGCTCAAAGGGAGAAGGAGTCAGCTTCTCCAATACATAATTCAGGTCCTGAGGAGGTTTTATAGATTTTTTTGGTACAATAACATGTATGAAGCTTTTTAAACGCTGCTTGACCTCAAAGAGGCTGATAACACCACAACAGAAGAGGGAGCTGACCCCCGCCAGATGCCCAAACCCTCCGGACAGTGTCGGCCCGGAGCTGTCAAGCACCGAA
The DNA here is from genome assembly GCF_019279795.1 of Protopterus annectens. Lineage (NCBI taxonomy): Eukaryota > Metazoa > Chordata > Ceratodontiformes > Protopteridae > Protopterus > Protopterus annectens. Next base: position 1,082,658,457 of record NC_056748.1, read on the forward strand.
GTACTGAGGGGCAGAAAACTGTCCAAAAAACCTGGATCGGAACCCGCCCCCCACAGACTCCGGGGCAGCAACCTGAACCGGTAGCCTTGTCTGTCCCAGGGGAATGGAAACAGAATCGGCCATCAATCCTGATGGGATAGGAACCAAAAGGGGGCCCAATACCCCAACCACATCAACACCGCGCACAGGTCCCTGAGAATCCAATCTGTGTATGGTCAGATGAGGTAAGTGGGGAGTGGGAGATGGTTCCTTGGGCCTGTGGGCCGGAGAAGTCAACAGCCCCAACTCAATTTGAGTCTTTAAGAAGGGCCACACCATCCTGTCCAGGTCTACAGGGAGAATGTTCCTGGAAGACCTGGAGGAGATGGAGGACCTCCCTGGAGAACCATGCCAAGACCCAGAGGATCTCCTTCTGCAATCTTGAGGATGGACCTTGCACAGGGGGAGAGGTAAACAACTGTTCCCCACCAGAAATCTCCATAGGAAATTCCACCATGATAATGGGATCCGGCATGGTTCTTGGATCTGGCCGACTTGGGCCCGAGTACAGTAAAGGATCCAAGGAAACAGGTCTCAAAACCCTTGGATCTAAGAAGGTCAGGTCCATAGCAAGAGTATCCTTATTTGGATCTGAAGGCTTCAAGGTAGGAGCCTTGGATCCAGGAGTCGAAGGAAAGACCTTCAGATCTGAAGACCTGGAACTGGAGGCCTTGGATCTGGGGGTTAAGCTGTTGTCCAAATATGCCGGCTTGGATTTGATGTCAGATCCTAGACCCTGACATGATGAATGGTGACTAGGATAACATCAGATCAGAAAACTGAAAGTGAAATTGTAAGGCACAAAATCGCAAGAATCGTCTGCACTCTGGGTGAATGGGAAGATGTAGATATGCATCTTTGAGATCAAAGGTAACACAAAAAGCTTGAGGAAAAATCATTGGAAGCAATTTTTGAAGAGGAAAAGGCAGCATCTTGATCTTTGGAGCCCTTAGGAAGGTGTTGAGTACCAAGAGATCAGGAATTGTCACCATGTTACATCCTCTCTCAAAACTAAGAAGAGTCTTTATTTAAAAAAAATCTCAGAATAGGAAAAATAAGGTGTTATTGGTTTGGGGCACTTCTGGAATACACAAATGGTTCGAAGGGGAAAAAAGTTTTTTTTGTAACAACGTCTGTTTGAAGAGAACAATGTCCCACTACTCCAAAGTTATCGGTGTCCATATGAGGAGGGAATGAGAAAGTTAGTTGGACGAAGAGGGGGATAAGCTAAAGTATGGGTGGGCTGGGGTGGGGCCGCACAAAACCAGCCACAAACTGACAGATGTGGCCAGAAAGGACATTTCTGATCCTTTTAAGTCTGGCTTTGACATTTCCTGTCGCTTCTTTTTAGCAATTGTTTTACATATGTTTTGTTCATAATGAGAAAAGTTACAAACCTTGGAAGGATTTTTTTTACTATGATCTGGCCCAGTGACACTGTTAAGACAATGCAGCAAGTAGGCAATTAGCTAAGGTGCATTACTAAATGTACAGTGCAACATCAAAATTAAGAGATTATTTTAAGGATGAAGACAATCTGTAATATTTACATGGATAAATGCATTTAAATTTAAAATCCATAGAATTTTTTCTTGGTGAATGAAATACCCAATATACATGGATGATCTGTGAATAATCGTTCCAAAAGTGACAACGGGACAGGATTTGGAGTTATTCTCTCGTGCTTTACTTGCTCTTCTTCGATCGTTGGAGTTATTCTCTGCATATATTGAAGACATTTAGGCTTGACAAATGCAGAGGCATGTCTAGAGATGTGCTGAATTTCAGCTCTCCAATCTGTTTTCCAGACTGCTAACTGAAACCAAGCTGTAGCTGTCATAAGTTATGACAGGTGTACTTGATTTAAAAAGGTTTACGTTCAGTTGTGTAATTTGCCGTCTGTACATACAGAACAGAATGTTTGGGCATGCTTCTAAAGTACAAGTGTCATTTGGTTCTATTAATTTTCAAGCATCATAATGAAGTGACTTATGTGTATTACCTAGTCAAAGAAACACGGAAAGAGAGACACCTATGATGGCATGGGTGACACAAAGGAGTAAAACTGGGAGTCAGGTGAGGATGAAGGATAACACAAAAAAATGGTTACATATGCAACTGTGTAGGTGTTGGAATGAATTAATTAAAAAAAAGTAACCGACCAGTATGGGCTCAGGTGTAGTTTGGTAGGTGAATTGTCTCTTAAATGATGCTGACAGTGCTGTTTTATATATTTCATGAAAATAAGTTAATTGAAAACATGCATGTTTTTGCATGAAGACAACATCCACAATTGTAGAATGCACTGCACTTCTGTGGAGTTTTTGAGAGTTAATCAGCAATGAACTGTATGATTTTCAATTTTTGCCCAAATTTTTGCCTTCTTCAGTGTAGCATTTTATTTGTCCTACACTGAAGGCAATATTTGCCGAAACCGGTCTGTTTACAATAAATGATTATAATTTACCTCCATATCTGCTCTTGCTGATCTACTTGGTTGTTTTGTTTTCAGTGCTCCCAGAAGAACCTGTAGGTGAAAGCCCAACTAACTGAATTTGGCTGACTAGGCAATTTTCTTTTGATGCACAATAACCTGCAGATGCAGCTATGTGCTCAAACTAATTACTGTGAGAATACTTCCACACATCAAATTATAGTATACATGCTGGGTACACATTTAAAGACAAATAGCATACCTCTCAACCATACCAAATTCCTCGGAAATTCCCATTTATGGGTGCAAAATAATAAGGTGCTGTGAATTCCCGAGAAGCCTCTTAGAATCCCAATTTTGTAATTGTATTTTTTTTTATCTACATTTTTTAGTTGAGACCATCACCACTCATCCTGCAACGTAATCATGGTTTAGGGGCATGTGTGATACCATCCGCATCGGACTCGGTCAGGAAGACAACTTAAAAAAGACAAAAAATGGCTGCAGGTGGCACTGCAGCAACCAATCAAAGAGGACATTACATCATAGCACTGAATCAGTGCGTTACATGTCTGAGACGTCACATCACATGGAGCAGCACAAGTCCTCCTGGCCTCTGGACAGTCTGGCTGGAAATACTCAGAGATGGAGTCAGAAGCCTCAAATCCAAAGGAAAATGGTGGCCAGCAGATACATTTAAGTTACATTTTAATAATATTAAAATGACTGATGCAAATGTTTTAAAGAAAAAAAAAGTAAATTTTACCCTACATTACACAACAAGTTAAAAAGTCTTTTCTAAAGTGTGTGAAAGGGATATTAGAGACTTGTTTAATAAAAAGCCAGAGTGCAAATGGTTTAATTTGACAAAAACCACAAGAAGCTCTGTTTAACAATAGTCAAGATAGGAGTCTAAGAGTTACAAGGTCCGATAAAGGTACTGGAATAGAGATAATGCAACAAGAATATGTTCAAAAAAAACTGAAGATGCCTTAAAAGTAGAGAATTGTAATAAAATTATCACAGCTAAGGAAGTTAATTCAGGATTCAAACTTATTGATTTGTTTATTGTGGACTTGTTTGAATAAGGGGGTATTCATTTACAAGAGTATCAATATATGGTGGTAGAACATCTGAGTATACAGAAATTATTTGTTATACCCAAGTTACATAAGGATGAAGAAACCAACCATTTAGACATAGTGTATCGTCCAAACAAACAAAAACAGAATGCATTTCCCAGTATTTGGATCAGATTTTAAATTCATTCCTACAACTTTCTAAGTTTTATCTTAAAGACTCATGGATAGTTTGAGATGAATTGTATCAGTATAAAGTGACCAGTGAGGACCAATACTGGTAACACTTGATGTTGAGTCATTATACAGTAATTTCCCGCATTTAGAAGGTATGAATTTGGTTAGGTTGTATTTCAATAAATCCACCTTTCTGGATAGTAAATGGGTGAACCATATTTGTGGGTTGTTAGATATAGTTCTGGAAAATAACTTTTTTTAACTTAAATAATGTTATATATCATCAGCAAAGGGGGCCAGAATGGCCCCTGCCTATGCAAACTTAGTTCTCAGCACATGGGAAATAGACATATTAGTTCCTCTTAAAGAGTTATCTAAAGTTAAAATGTATAAACATTTTCTTGATGATTTATTTTTTTTTATTTGGCAAGGGGACGAAATGGAACTTCACATTTTTTTTTGGAAAAAAATGAATCTAGCACAGCTTTTTAAAATTTACTTTGTTGGGGAAGGGGTTCACTATTCAATTTTTTGACATTGAACTTACAATGGATAAAAAGCAAGATGAATTTAATTCTACCTTTTTTAAGAAAAAAACTTTCAGAAATAACTATCTAGATTATTATAGTCAGCACCCACACTTTATGAAACAAAATGTAATAAAAGGGCAATGCATTCACCTTAGTAGAGTAATTAATAAAGTTGAACATTTTTGAATGAATGAATTAAAGTTTCTTAAAGATTTGTTTTAAAAAGAAATTATCCAAGTAATTTAATGGATCAGTTTTTGCTATAAGTGTGTGAAAACAGATATATTAAATATCAGCTGATTTTAAAATATGGGTTTACTGCCAGCAAAACACAAACTAAGCTATTAGATAGTAATTTGAGATTTCCTATAATAATACCCTTGTATTCACAGGACATTCAAAATATTATAGGAAAGAACTGTGTATGCTTTG